>NW_026623253.1:2786986-2788519 GCF_030028575.1 Malurus melanocephalus
GTGATGTGCAGCAGCACGGCGTCCCCCTGCAGCCGCTCCACGAAGATGCCGCGGCCGCGCACGCGTTGGGTGTAGATGGCGTAGGGGAACGAGGGGTCCATGGTGCTGACGATCTGCACCTCCCGCTCGGGGGCCGAGGGCAGGTAGATGGACCACTGGAAGTTCTGCTCCGCCGGGCCCTGGTAGCCGCTCACCTTGCACCACAGGGTGACGTGGGACCCCTCGGTGCGGTACAGGGGTCCCTCCTGGACAGTGACCACGCGCTGGCCAGCAGTCAGACCTGTCAGCATACGGTGTTTGCAGGGTAGGGTTACAAGAACGAGCCCTGAACTTTGCTGTCTCCTGCCACACTGGGGCTCACACGACAGAAACCGGAGCATCGTGGCCGGGGGGCTGCCGAGCCCCTTAGTGCCTGAAGCACCTCTCAGCCAGCATTGCAGAGGAAGTAGCAACCGGGCTGAGATCACTGGAGGAAGCTTGTGGTGTGTTAAAATTAAGGGGGCCAAGCTCTCAGGTCCCTGTGGGGGACAGGGAGCAGGTGGCAGAGCTGATCACTGCCAGAGCAGGAGATGCAGTGCAGCAGCTGGGRGATGTGGGACAGGCTGGCTGCTGCACAGATGCTCCATGGACAGAAACAGAGGAGGGCACAGGAGAAGGGGTCAGCRGGAACTGCTCTGAAGGCAGGGGGTGCCAGGAGGTATCAAGGGTTCCCTCCATTGCTGCTTGCACCACCCACGGACCCTCCCCTCCTGCACAGCTCCCAGCGGTGACACTCGCACTGTCTGGAGCTCAGCATGCACACCAAGCAAAATGCCTACAGGCCGTGGGTCCTGAGTCAAAAAAAAACATGGAGAAGAGCAGGTGACAGCACTGCCCAGGAAACCTCCAGAAATCCCCTCCCAATGCAAGAGGGGGTGAGGTAACCCCCTCTACACCCCAATCGGCCACACAATGGGGATGTGAACGTCCCGTCATTGAAACCCTCTCAGGGTTTGGGCTCTCATTTTGGAGCGAAGCCACAGCGCAGAAGGAGCTGATGCACCTCTTGCCACAGCCACTGAACCGCCCGTGCTCTGCTTYCCCCGCAGCTGTCCCAAGAAAGCTCCGGCCATTGGGCAGGACACTCACCCAGGAGGAGGAGGAAGAGGAAKGCAGCTGCCAGGCACCGTGTCAGCCCCATGGGAATCCTCTGTGCTCGGATCCTGTCCCGAAGGGGCGGCGGGAGGTTCTCATGGGCGATGGCGATGGCAGCCCCGCTCTTTAGAAAGCGGCGSGGAGGAAACTGCCCGTCAGTGGTGGTTTCCTCTGCTCAGAACCGCAGGGAGAAGTCACGGAGCAGGGTGCAACAGCAAAGTGACACCGTCGGGGAGGTGACAGCCCTGTCCTCACGCCACCTGGGCAAGTGCCACGATGCCCAAAGCCCCTTCTCCCAGAGTGTCCGTGCCTGTGGGCACCTGCTGGCTGTGACTTTGCTGTCCAAATGTCTGCCTCACTCTCCTTTTTTTTTTTTTTTTTTTTTTTTTTTTTTTTTTT
>NW_026623253.1:2788636-2844548 GCF_030028575.1 Malurus melanocephalus
CATGGAGCAGCGTGCTCCCTGCTAACAGCGAGGAAAGGGCAAGGGACTGGGCTCCAGGGAGGGATGAAGGCACATTTCCAGGGCCACAGCTTCCTCCAGATCTTCATTTCCATGGCTGGAGGCAGCAGCACGATGCCTTAGGTACAGGCTGGGGTGGCACAGCACTTCTTTGGGATGGCTGATTGAGCTCTGCCTCAGGCTGCAGTGACACAGCCCAGGTGGGGTGTCTGTCCCACAGCACCCCCACCAACCCGTCCACTGCACGGTCAGGAGAATCATAACAGCCAGTCCAGCCAGCCTGTTGGCTCCTGAAGGATCGCCAGAGAGACAGGAATCTGCCAGGAACTCCATCCTGGCTGCACATCCCACGGGCAGGCACCGGGATGGGGGAGATCCTGGCCCTTCCCACAGGAGCAGTGACACCACAGGGAGCTGCCCTGGAGGGCTGAGGTCAGCAGGCTTCAGCACAGTCCCAGGGGCTCCGACACATTCCCAGAGGCATTCCCAAGGGCTGTGGMTGCAGTGCCTGGGACATGCTGCTGCTCCTGCAGGCAGGTGCCAGGGGGATGGTGGGAGGCTGACAGGGAGCACATCCTGGGCAGGGAAAACCCAATCTCTGAGGCATGTAGCCAAAACTTTAGAGATGGGCTCAGAGACACTCAGAAATTATTTGCTTGGGTTTTTTAGGTTTTGTTTGTTTGTTTGTTTTTTTGTTTTGGGGATTTTTGGGAATGGAGTTGTTTTCTTTGTTTTGGGGTTGCTGGGCTGTTTTTCCCCAGGAGGCACAAAGCATTTATCCCTGAGCCAGGCTGCTCCCATAGCTGCCACAGGGATTGACTGAATGCCTTAATTAGCTCAGGGATTCACAAGCAAAAACCGACCATAAAACAGCTCCTCTTGCCTGGTCCCAGGGGGCTTCCAGAGGGAATGAGATTCATGTAACAACCCAAAACAAACACGAGGTTCTTCCTTTCCCCATTTATAAAACCAGCTCATGTGACAGCCTGAAGGGCTGGGAGATGGAGGCAGAGGCCCCTTGCTGCAAGGCTGGACCCTCCATGAGCGGCTCCTCCTCAGCCTGGGCACTCAGCTCCCACAGCACCACRCAGCTCCCCAGAAAGGCAAATCAGAGCGGCAGCAGAGGAACAGAGGTCCCTGCAGGATCCCACCCGTGTCCTGYGGCAGCAGGACACAGTAACAGAGCCATAACTGTATGGCTGGTTTATGTTCCTGGCTGCAGGGTGAAACCTCCCCATTTCAGAAGCATAGGGATGGAGAGGTTTGCTTTCCAAGAGCAGCCCATTGCCAGCAGCGTCCTGGGGGATCGTCCTATTGACAGTGAGCCAGCCCCCTTACCCCTTTGGAGGAGGGAAAAGTATCAAAAGCATCTCTGCTACAGTGACAGAGTAAATGGAAAGGAAACTTGGAGTTGAAGCTCAGAGAGCTCCCGACAGTCAGAGTGCAGATAAAYGCACACTCGGGGACGCTTTAACTCCAAGCCTGCGACTCTAATGATGCGTGAGTCGCTGTTTACAAGAGCAGCAYAGAAACTGGGGAGAACAGGATGCCTGGCCCGGCCCTACCCCTGCAATAATGATGCTCTGTGGACAAAACCAACAGCTCCCTCTTCCCGGGGCTGCACAGCCTAAAACTCCCTCGCTTCCTCCCTGGGAAATCGGTGCAAGCAGACGCAGCAGGGCAGAGCGAAGGAAGGGCATCAGAGAATGCTTCACAAAGCTTTGGCATTAGAACCCACATCACTGAACCCAAATCCATGGGGAGAAATATTCCCTTGCCCTCTTTTCCAGGGGATGACACCAGACAGGAAATTACAAGGAAAAATGCTCCTTGGACAGGACAGAGGGTCCCCGTCCATGGCTACATGGAGCAGAGGAATTGCCTCCTCTCATCCGGGAGGTGCAGACAGCTCACTCGGTGAGCTGAGATGCTGCACAGGCCCACAGGGATTAAACACTCTTGGCCTGCAGCCCTTGGATCAGCCTGGCTGTGCCAGCACCACAGCAGGGTCATCTCTTGGTGGCCACACCCCAGGAGGGCTCCACCATCTCCCTCTCCAAGGCACAAAGCTGGAGATTGGGCTGCCCACACCTCTGGCTGTGCCCTTCACACTGGTGATGACCATCTTTAATTATATGCCTTCATACATGCCTCCTTTCTCCTGGATCCCTTTRAAAGCACCCTTTTGGATGCTGCTCAGCCACTTGGGGTCAAAGCTTYTGAGAAAAATGCCACCAAAACTGCAGCACAAAAGGTTTTACCAAACCCAGTGCAGCCAGGGTGAAGGCTCTGCCTAAAAGATCACCAGCAGCATCCACAGTGACTTGGAAACCTCCTGGACAGACAAGTGCTGACCAGACACTCACCTGACACACTGTAAGGAGCCTGGAGAGAGATGGGAATAAAGCAGGATCAGTCCCACATCAGGGTAGAAATGCTGTGGAGGAAGCTGCTGAGGAGGATGGAGGTGACCCTGCAATCAGTGTTGATTTTTAGGGGGAAGAGTCTGTTGAGACCCAAAAGCAATTAGGCAAACATAGGGAAAAGGCTGCAGCCCAGATCCCTGCCTGGCTCCATGAGCTCCCTCACCYCATTTGGGTGCCTTGGGGTCAGGGAAGATGTGGTTTTCCTGTGCCCGAAGCCATCACATTTATTGCTGGCTTCCACGGAAAAAGCACAGCGAGCTCCACCATCCAAAGGCATCCTCAAGCCATGGCACAGGGAAAGGTGGCTTTGCACAGGAAGGGTTTTCAGYTACTGCAAGTTTGTTTTGCTCTGTGAGGAAATCCCCATGGCTCTGCCACCTCCTCACCCCATCCCAGCCAGCCCTTGTCACATTGCTGCCAGCACCCTGGGGCTCCCTGAGCACATGAGAGCAGGTGGAAAAAGGAGACAGAGAGTGATCTGAGGCAGCACAGGCCTCTCCTTCCAGCCCCCTGAGCAACCCCCTGGGGCAGCGTGGGTGGGAGCCCTGCTTCCCATAGGAGGGGAAAGGCAGGGAAGGGCATGCGGTGCCTGCGTGGCTGCAAAAACCTGTGAGAAGGAATACAGCCCAGGGGTGCAGGCTGTGGGTAAGCTCTCCAAAAATGCTGCCTTTGCCTCACAGGAGCTCCATCTCCCACCCAAAAATGCCTTTGCACACACGCACRGTGGCTGGGGAGAGGCAGAAGGACAGGGAGGGATGGGAGCTGCAGCCTTGAAAGCGAGAGGCTGGCGCCAGGCAGGGCGGGGGACGCGGGAAGAGCGCAGCATTAGCCAGGATAATCTGGCAGTCTTGGGGGACGCGCCAGAAGCCTGCAGATAATCAGGGGAGCTGGCGCTGCAGACTTTGAAGTCTGCCATCAGGTTCTCTCAGGCCGGCTCAGACATCAAAGGCGGCTGGTTCCTGCCCCCAATTACAGAGCCGGCCGGCCTGCTGCCTGCCTTCCCCAAGGCCGACGGCTCAGCCGCGCTCCCCCGGGCAGCTCTTGCAGCCACAAACCTTCTGAGTGAGCAGAAATGCCCAAATCCCTCCAGCTCCTGCTGGAGAAGGGCTCTCTGTGCTGTGAGCTCGCCTTGCTGCCACATGGCTTTCACCTCGGGCTGCTGGAGCCCAGCGAGATCTCGGTGGATACGGATCACCCCGCRATGCTGCGGAGCCAAACCGCCTGTCAGTCCCAGGAAAACCAGACAGCCACAAAAAAAAAGGGAACACTAGCGAAGGTGAAGAAAGTAACAACCTTATCTCATGGTGGTGTGAAAGTTGGCTTCCTTTCCTCAAATCTTGTATGGCCCTCATGGGACACAGCTCCAGCGCAGGGAGAGGTCAGGGTCTTCATGAGCAGCACAGGAAGGTTGTTGGGGTTGGTTTGCACTGAAAAAACCACAAYGCAGTACAGCAACTGAAAGCAAATAATTAAAAGCACAAACGAAACAACAGAAATTGAAATCCAAGAGCAGAACTGGCTGAGAAGCAGAGAAACACCTGTCCTCTACAATTGCAGCTTCTGAGGACTCTGGCCATGCTCCACAGCAAACAGCTGAGAACACCCACAACTCTCTTTCAATGAGCTGGTGTTTGCTCATGTTTGCACCATCATTTCTACTGAAAAAAAGGGCAAAGAACAAAATTGGCCACCGCACTGCAGAGAACCAACCAGAGACACTGTCAGGAAAGGGGGATGGGTTATTCCTGCTTCAGTGCCACAGCAGCAGGCACAAGCACTTGCTCTGAATCTGCTTTGCCAATGGGACAGAAGCAAAGCCTGAACATGGCCCAATCTTGCCCTAATTAAAAGTGCTTTTCCATTTTGTGTGTGAGTTGCCCCCTATTTTTATTTTCTTTTTAAATCTTCAACACACTCAAAAAGGCTGAAAACCTCACTCCTCCATAGAGCCATAGCTCCAGCAGTCTTTACAGCTCAGGCCAGCAGTGCATTTCAGACATAAATCTACTGGACACCTCACCTTTGCTTCAGTCAGGGGAAAACTGAGGGARACAAGGCACTGCTGGGGACCTGGAGGGATGCTGTACTGAGGAAGTGAATTCAGCTCCTCCCTGCCAGCTCCTCACAGCACCCCAGAAAGGAGCCGGTGGTGCATCAGCAGCCCACSCCCCGCAAATCCCGGAGCTGCCCATCTACAGCATGCCCAGGGCCTGATCACGTCACCGTGAAGTCTCCAAGAGCAGCCCCCCTGCCCAGCTYGGCTTCTGCGCAGCACCAGGAGCGGCTCCACGCCGCCCCCGGACCGCTCTGCGCTGGCACTCGAAGCAGCATCAGCATCTTTTACGCAAGCAGCATCATGAAAGGCTCTTTGAAGCAGAGCAGCCGAGGGACGCGCTTGGTTGTTTGGGCTCCCGACGGACACAGCCGGGGCAGAGGCYGGGGAAGAGAGGAGGGAGGTTAACRGAGGGATAGGAGAGCAGCCACAGCGGGCTGCTGTTTAGCAGGGATTTCTGTGGGGGAATGCAGAACAGTGGGAGAGAAAGTAGGTTTTCATATTAAGCTGCTTATTTAGGTCTCTAAGTTACGGAGATTCCGCACTTCAAAACTAATTAGATTGACAGAGCTTGGATTCGATTACAGGATTTCCAGAAGCAAGAGGGTTTGAAAAAAATAAAATCAAATAGCTGCCCTGGAAATGCTGGCARGAGAATTAAACACCCATTGCTGCAACCGATTGTTAAATACATCTAGGCTGGGAAAATGACAACTCCAATTCCCAAAACCCACCGCACCAGTGGCTGTGACAAGGAGGTGCTCTCCTAACAAACTCGAGTGGAATAGGCACCCAACCATGGTTCCCAGTCCTAGAGGTAGGCAGAGGGTTCCATGGCACTTCAGGAAGAACGTTTCTCTCCAGTGGCAGCCTGTGAATTGGGAAGTGCAGGGATTTTCCCCTGCCTGCAGGGAGAAGGGTATCCAGGAGCAGGCAGCTGCGGGGCTGGGGCTGACGAGGGAGGGGCTGGAGGCCTGGAGCARCAGTGGGGCTGCCAGGGGAAACCCCACCACCTATGCAAAGTSCCATTGTTGCCAGCCAGGACACTGGACCAGAGGAGTTTTCTGCAGYGGAGGAGCGGGGCCAGCCCAGCCCTGCCAACAACGTGAGGCCATCGSAGAGCCGTGCTCCTGAAACGGTAACGCCAGGCAGCAACGGCASAGCCGCTCTCAGAGCTCGCCCTCCATCAAAGCCTTTGCTCATCTGCCTGAAAGAACTCCCTCTTTCCCACTCCTCTGAGATCWCAGGAAAGCAGTGGCTTTGCAAGGCCCAAAGACCCTGAGTGGCCCGTTTAAAATCCCAGAACTGCCAGCTTCAGTTCCTCTCAAAGCTCCTACAGCATCTTTTCTCTCTTCTCTTCAAGTATCCACATGCAGGTGTCCAAAGAAGCTCATCTTGGGGCCTGAGGGGTTGCCAGGGGAGCCTTGACTCACAATGTGGTATTAACACAATGGGCTGGGTGTGTTTAGCTGCCAGAAAGCTGCACCTGGCCACACAGGAGATGCTCTGGTTCTCACATGTCACCTTTTCACCCTCCTCAGGTTTGGGTAGAGCACTCTGGAGAGCACCACCCCACTCTGCCCTCATTGTCACACAAGCACCACAAGAGCAGGACTGATGCTGCTGCTGCTGCTGCTGCTGCTATCCTCCATTTGCACTAGAGAACAATGTCTTGGCTATAGCCACAGAAAGGCTAAGTTATATTTACTCTGAGCCAAACAGATCTGCTTCAAACAAAAGGCAAAAGCTGCAGTGAACTCCAGGGAAAGCCTGCAGGGTACACTGCTTTGATTAAACAGAGATGGCAGGAGGAGTTGCAAATGTACACACTACATCTTACTTGTTTGTGCTCAAGTTGTCAGTCTCAGTGTGAAGGAAACTCCCCCTTCAACACTGCCACTGAAGGGCTGATAAAGAACGTGCTCAGTGCTGCAACACAACAGCAGCTTCTTCCATTTGCCTGACACCTTCCACCTAACAGAGCCTGCAGAACTCCCCTGCTACTCCCAGGGACTTGGAGAACACCTCTCAGTGCTGAAATGTGGGTTTCAGTCCAGCTGGGAAGAGGTGACACTCTAGCAACSGGCTGCTGGCAGCACTGGCATGAGACAAGGGACGGTTTAAAGACAGCGGTGCCATGCCCAAAGGTCCTGAGGGCTGTCTTGTTAACACCGTACAGTCAGGTTGAGGAAAGGGAATTTAATGAATAGCAACTTACAAAAGACCTTTATAGACCTTTTCTGAAAAGACCTTTTCTGCATTCATCCATGCAGGGAACTGTAGGAGACAGAAAGAAGAGAGGGGAAAAAAAAGATAACGGTACAAAGCAAAGACATCTCAGCACGGACCTGAAAGGCTACAGGAAAAGCCATCGACTTCAAAAGGACCTTAACATCTTCTCTCTAATGAAATGTGTAATTCTACCAGGCTGAGCACGCTGAGCTGAAGGGGCTGTCCCCGAAAAACCAGAGATGGACATTTCTGAGCCAGAGGAAGAGGCTGTGCTTGTCAGCCTGCAGTGATGGGAGCAGCRGGGAGAGAGTGGGCAGTGACACAAACCAGCTGCTAAGGTCTGTCCCYGTGGAAAGAAGCCAAAACCACAATAAAGTAGAAAGACACATGATCCTTTTCTTTACTGGAAAACTCAGATTATGGCAATGATTTTGCTCTAAATRCTCCAAGAAGCCTGGTCACTCACTGTTGGTACAGCTACCAGAAGACTGACCTTCAGAGGGATGGGACACTATGGATAACACACCAGGGACCTCAGTGCGAGGCACAGCGCAGAAAAGCTGCCTGGCTGAAGTCTGGGAGCCTGCACAAGGATAAAAAMCACAGTTAAGAGTAGACTGGATCCATCCTGATAACCATCATCCAAGGGTTCTTATGCAAAAGCAGAGATGTTACACAAGTAACAAAACCTAGAGCAAAATCCATCCCTGAAGTGTTTWCACTGAAACACAAGCTCTGTTTGGAGAGAACCTGAGGACCCATCACCTGTTGAGTAATGACCACAGCTCCCTGCTGGGACTTCCTCCTTCCTCCCCACTCSGTCACCAGAGGGAGCTGCCATTACCTCATTTCTCAGCCCCTCCCAGTCCCGTACTTTTATCCAATTATCTTGCCTAATTCCCGTGTCTTAGGTGAGCTGTGCTTTCCTCTGCAGCAACACTGAGAAACAAGTGCCTTCAGATTCTTACTCTAAGGTGCATATGTGGAGTAGCTCAGATAAATTACTTTCTTTAATTACCTGTTTCTCAAGTCCAGGGCAGCTATCCTGGGTGTTAACAATGAATCACGTCGTCGTTATCCTGAAAAATGAAAATGTTCAGCACAGTGGTCGCTTGTCTGGAACTCCTAGACACTGAACAGAATTTGTGTTATGATAGCAAGCAGATGGAGAAAGAAGGCTAAACCCATCTTTCTTAGAGAGAAAATCTGTCCCTTCTGCTTTGGCAAGGGGAATAGAAATGTCTCTTTGGAGTCATTTCCCCATCAGAAATGCTTCTTTTCCTTGCATATTGCCCTGAGTCCTCATGAGGAAAGCACCTACAAAACATTCATGTRTACGTGCACGGGGTGCCAGCCTTGCAGGTGATCTGCAGTGGGCGCTGGGCTGGAGTTCTGCAGCCCGAGCTCTCAGCAGGTGGTTCAAGAACACACCACAACACTGTACCCACACTCTCCTCCAGAGACAAACACTAAAAAACATCATCCTTTAGATGCAGAGAGACAAAGACAAGGAAAGGTTCCTGAAGTGAAGCATGAAAAACAAAAGAGRTAAGGCAGAGGGAAGAAAACACAGATTAAATCAGCAAACAAGTTAGGGAACAGAAACAGGGTGTACTTGAACACCAGAGGGGAGGGTACAATTACTGCTATGGCATTCAGAACCTGCATTTGGCTGTAACCACACACAGCTTTCACAGGCACATGCTAAGCATGGATATTTTCCTTTTTATCACAGTGCTAGCATCCCAGCCACTGCACATCATGCCAGGGCCTTTGCAGAGCTGAAGTCAGCACAGAGGCAACAAGAGCTACAAAGGCAGCACCAGTCCTGTCCTCTGAGACATCTCTGGGCGCTCAGATACCCYAGATGTTCATACTGCCAGCTCTGCTGGAGGAGCTCTGCAAGGTCATCCTCCCTTCTCTCCAGCTCCACCCTTTTGAAAACCTTTAGGAACTCAGTGTCTTTGGCACTCCTTAGCATCCATTAAGTATGTCAAATCATTGTCAGGATCATGCAAAGCAGAGGGCACAAGCCAGGTTAAGTTGCCAAGAAGTAACAGAACTTGGTGTCCATCTGTCTGCAGCTTCATAACCCAGCGCTGAAGACAAGAGAGGTGTGCTCAGACCAAGCCTGTGGTCTGGTCTAAGGCCCAGCACAAGCTGGAGTTTATAAAATCCCAGGTGAACACGGTGTAATAAAATGGTAACTTGCTTTCACAAAGCCTGCATTGCGAGGTCCTGCCTTTCCACCCCCTTGGCAGAGGTGGAAGCAGACATGCTCTTAGTTCTTCTGGCACTTCATGGAATGCAACTCTGCTGCCAGGGAGAGAACAGCTTGTGTCTGTGGCAGCTCTTGTGAGGGACTTGGAAATGTWGAGAGCCTGGTTTTCTCACTAACTCAGGCATTCCCTCAGGAGTTCTCAGGATCTATAGCCCAATGCCATTTTTCCTCAGCAGCAAAGAGCTGTCATTGAAGGGCCCACGTGGTATTTAAGGTGCRTTTGCCTGGCACAAGAACGAGCAGTGCCTTTCCCTCAGTCAGCACATCCCCCAGCTTCAATCAGTCACTGAGGACTCTCTGGAAACACCATCTCTGCTGATACCTGYAGTGCAAACCTCAGCCCCCTGCACTCACAGAGATGTGGAAAGTCCCACAGGAAAGGCTGAAGCCATCCATTTCCTCCGAAGATTTGCATGACTGGGTTTCACCTTCACATGACAAAGAGGCAGGAGGTCTCCTCATGCATCCTGCTTGACACCAGCCAGCTTGAGCCCAGCGAGGGTTTTTGGATTGGCCCTGACCCGAGCAGGGCAGTCAGAGCCATAGCAGCACCACCACGCTCCGTCAGAGAAAAAGTACCAAGCACATTCCCTGAGCCTGGTGCTATGAAAGCAACTAAACTCTCAGGCTCTGGCACCAAAGTGCTTTTCAGACCACCCTTGTGGCAGCAGGACATACCTCTATCAGCAGGGGGCTGAGCTCAGCCCGTGGCAGGTACAAGGTGATGTTTCAGACTGGATAACTCCCATCACTCACTTCACCACCCAGGCACTTACTTTCCATTATCCTTTTTCATCTCCAGACTTCAATTTTCAGCTGGTTTTCTTATGACAAAATCCTAGCACATTTACAAGAACARTGTTAAGACCCAGGTCATCCCAGGGGGTGTGGGAGGGGAGTAAATTTCATAAAAGAGAATCCAWACTCACCCGTGAGCTGTGGCCTGCACATCTTGAGGTCAAGGACTGCTGTTCCACAAGCACACTGCTCCTGCTCCGTGTTGGGTACCTGGGGCTCGCAGAGGCTCTGCTGAGGGACCACAGGCCATTTATGACATTCCTCTGTCTCGGCTGGTGGCTCCCGTTGCTCCTTAAGGATTTGGTGCCACCTCCCAGCAAGAGWACTCTGCAGAGGACACCTTCCCAAGACAGCTGGGACAGCACCATCTAGAAAGAAGCCAAAGATTTCACACACTTTGCTGTCACCTGGCCTGCACTGCAGCCATCTCAGAGCACTCAACACTCAGAGCTCAAACTCACCTTGCCAAAGCCCACCTTGGCCTCCCAGAACCTCTTCTGCCTCAACTTCCTGCTGGAAAGGAAGTGTGCTGGCTTTGGCTGGAATAAAGTYAATTTTCATCACAGTAGCTGGCATGRGGCTGTTTGGGCTTTGTGCTAGAAACGGTGCTGACAGTGCAGGGATGTTTTCCTTTCTGTGGGCAGAGCTTGCACAGGGCCAGGGCCTTTCGTGCCTCTCACCCCACCTCAGCAGCRACTGGGCTGGGGGRACAARGGGGTGGGAGGGGACAGGTGACCCCAGCTGACCCCAAGGACATTCCAGAGCAGACAGTGCAAYGCTGGGCACATAAAACCGGTGGGAGGAGGAGGAAGGAGGAAGATTCAGAGCGATGTGCTTGTCTTCCCAAGTCACCGCGACGAGTGACAGAGCCCTGCTCTCCTGGGGATGGCTGAACACCTGCCTGCCCATGGGAAGCAGGGAATGAATTCCTTGGTTTGYTTTGCTTGAGTGCATGGCTTGTGCTTTCCCTGTTAAACTGTCATCTCAACACATGTATTTTTTTTCACTTGTACCCTTCCAGTTCTGTCCCCCATCCCCCTAGTGCAGGAATGAGCTGTGTGCGGCCTGGCTGCCAGCTGGGATTAAAYCATGGCAGCAGGTCACCGCCCTGCTGGATGATCATGGTGTCCTTATGTGGTTGCTGGGGGTAAAACACATCCTAAATTCAGCCACTGGCAAAAGAAGCAGGAAGTTTACTTCCAACACGATTGATTTTCCTCCTGGTACCTTGGAAACGAGAAGCCTCACRAAGGGGTCAAGGAAGACTCAACATCTAACGCCAGGTTTTGCAGCAGATATTAAATATACACTTCCAAGTGTGACTCCTGGCCTTAGCYAATCAAAATAAAACTCTCCCAACAAAAAGACTGACTTACAGTGCAGTAGAAACACAATAAACTAGGAAAATAATTATGCTTTCCAATTCATCTCAGAAATGTAGGCAAATATTTAAAACTTACTGTAAAATAGGGCTCATGCTTATTTTACAGGGTAAACAGTGCTGAAAACAGAACTGTAAGGTTTACATTTTATACCTTCAACAATAGTGTCTGCACACATGCGAGGTACAAGGATAGAACTGCCCACAGCTCAAACACCCAGACCCACAGCACAGACATAATCAAAAAGGCTCGCTCTTTATTTTAAACATAAAAAGAAACATTTTACACAGCATCGTTAGAACTATTCAGTACCTGCATTCCAGAATTGTGCCCAAAACTTTATTTTGTAACTTTGAAATTAAACAAAAGAAGGAAAATATCTTGCCCTTCTGCTGTATGATGTTCAAGGTTGCCCTGGATCGAAATTCCAAGTGCCTGGAGGAATTTACCAGCTTAACCAGGAGATRTGGCGATGCAAACAGAGGAAGATCAATGTGAGCCCTTAGGATACTTTGACAATACCACAGGTTGCAGCAGGGAGGATATGGATGCTTGTACTGCACCACAGGCAGCTTACTCTTCTGATACTCTGCAGGTTCAATACACAATCAGATGCACACACACCTCCACTCACACAAACCCTGGTCACACACGAAATAATAATAATAATAACAATAATAATAAAAAACATGAAAAGTGACCCAGATTTTTTTTTCCATTAGAGAGAAGATTCACGCTCTATTTTTAAAAAAGGGATAATACAAAATTGGCACAGGTAGAAGGAAACCTGGGGGTTAGGTCTAGCCCCTCAGCTTCTGGCCTTCCAATTACAACAAATACAGGGTGGAATGGGATGCAGCATTGCCTTCCAAGGGGCTGTCAGCAGTACAAGCTAGTGGCAAACTTCCTTCACTTGGAGTGACACAGATGGTTTGTTATGGGCTGTGAAGGAAGGTCAGCATTAGATAAGGACATGGGGACCTTTCACTAGAGAAGAAGGGAGCCCTGACCAAAATAACCCTGAGTTTTTTTCCAGCAGGGAGGAAGTGTGCTGTATTGTGTGTTTGGGAAGAGCTGGAGGTTTCCTGCTCATCCATTCCCTAATTATTGCATTACGGTCATGATCCTCTCTCCCTAAAACTTCACCAAGGGCATCGATATAGACCAGGAATCAGTCTGCCAGGATGAAAAGTCCCTGATGCTGTGCTCAGAACTTCACCACCTCTTCCAGCCTTCCCAAGATGCCCCAATGCCACAAGCCTTCTGAGAAGAAAGCAGRTGTTAGAGCAGGAAAGAAGCTGCTAGATCAGCTAGCATCCCAAACATCAGAATAGTGTTTCATAACGTTTAAGGAAAGAGCAAGATTAGGAAGAAAAATTCTTGCTGTCAAAAGTAACAACTGAGTGAATTCTTTCCTGAACTCCCTTCCTTTGGAAAGCATTGCTACAGATTTCTGGGCTTTCACAGTGGAAGCTACAGATTGCTTCTGCCCTGTTGTTCAGGAAAGGCAGATAAATCTACCTGCAGCAGAGGCCTTTTAGAGCTCTTCCAGAAAGAAAAACATCAGGCCAAAAAGAAAAGTTCCTATGAACCTTCAGGCCAAAGTCTTTCAGAGATTCATAGGTCTGGGGGTCCCAGTTTTGGAATACTACATGAAATGTCCTAAAGATTCAAATAACAACTTGCAAGCCCCAACTACAAAAATCAAGCCCATTTGGAAGATGTTGCATATTCATCTTTCAAAAATCACTGGACACCTCTATGCATACAGATGTGACTGCATGCACATGTCCACATGCAGGACACAGAGCAGCCTTCTGCAAAACCCCCTCACATCAGCCTCAGAACAAAGGTCACAACGCAAGACAGAAACCAAAAAAAATCCACACAAAGAAAACTTATCACAGAAACCTTCATAGCCCAGATACCAGAGCTGCAGTGCTCCTGGAATGTGCAGTGGGATGAGCTATTAGAGAAGCAGATTGTCAAGTACATAATGTCTAATCAGGCACACCACAACCACTACCTTCCATGGACATTCTTCTTTACCATCTTTTATCTCAAAAACCATGGAAAGGTTTGAGCCCTGGCCTCAACTCTGCATTTCTCACCCTTCTTGATGCAGCCAAACCATGGCTGCGACATCAGGTTGTGGTGAAGTCCTACTTCCTCGTTTGTTTATACACAGTATCATTATTCTGACCTTTATTGCTTAAGACACCAGCTGCACTGGGAAGACAGAACTGCCTGGCAAAGCTGCTGCTCCCTCTCAGGAGCCAGGTCAGTGTCTGTGGAAGACCGAAGCAGGACTTGTGTACTATAGCACCGAGGAACAGGTCTCAAGCCCGTGGGGAAAGTCCCACTGCAGGCCCATGCTCAAGACCAGGGCCGTTGGAACCTGAAGGATTCTTGCTGCTCTCTTGGGCTTACTCCTACCCTGCGCTGCACTGCAGCTACTGCAGACCTCAGATTGTGCTCACAGGTTCGAGGGTTACCAGCGAGGGACTGGCAAAAGCAGCACTGAAGTCTGGTCTGTGCATTTGGTAATACATCGTTTACAAGTCTCTAAACATGATCAGTTGGCTGCCTGCAGATGAAGATCCATCTCTCGGTATATTTGTAAGTCACACCATCACCCGGGGAGCAAGATCTCCAAACTCCTGCTGAGGCTGGCAGAAGGCTGAGCCTTGTCCCCAGGTACCACGTGCCCCCCTGCCACAAGCAGAACAGGGTCTCAGGCACGATGTGAGCAGCTGTAGTGGGGAGAAGAGAAGGTGGAAGGGTGAAGGAGGAGGTGGCCATAGGCAGACATCCATCAAATGCTTGTCTGCGGGTTGACTCTTCAGGGTTGCCAACTTAGTCCCTACTCACCAAGGCTAAGAGCTTTGAGCACTGGAAATAAAAGGCTTTTTAAAAAGYGCTTCAAAGATCTCTACCAGGCAAGTTGTGTGTCAGGATTAACTGCAGTCTCTTGGAAAGCCAGGGAAGAGAAGGCATGCTGACAACCATAAAGCAATTCTTTGCCGGAACAGCCTCGTGATGGTTCCAGCACAGGAATCTTCTCCAGCCTTCAACCCAACACAGAGACATGGATGAGATACCAAGGTGGAGAGGGAAAGGGAACAGGATGGTGTGATGAGGATAGAGGGGAAAAGTAGATTGGTTAATACAGTGAAAGCCTAACACTTTTACCAGCCTCTTTCCCAATCATCATCCTGCCCACTGTGCTTTCATACAGGGACATCTTTCCAAAACCACAAGGTTGGGGGAATAAAACCAATGAACAAACAAACAAAACATCGATGAATTTTTTCACAGGGCCCTGCTGAAAGAAGGCTCAACAGTTTGCACATTAGAAGGACATGATCCCTATGCAGAAAGTGCTGCTGGAAAAGGAGAACTCCCAAGTTGCTAAATATGGCCTGACTGTTGTCAGGACATGACGTGTAACAAGGAGAAGCTTGAGGTCCAGGCTGAAATCAGAGAGCGAACGCACTGTCCTGTCTGGGCCTGTGAGCAAGTGTCTCAACACAATCCAAGAGCCCTGTGAGTCTCTCCCGAAATGCAASTGTGTCCAGCTCCCACGCTCAGTCCATCTCCATCGACATTAGCCGGCGACGCTCTCGTCTCGTTTCCTGCACTTCCTTCTTGCAGCACCAACGGGAGCTGCAGTAGCCAATAAGGCAGGATAGGAGTCCAATGACAGTGGCCAGGCCGATRCCAATCAACAGGGGATACTTGAAAGCATTCAGAACTGAAAAAGGAAGGCAGAGTCATTAGACATCACTGAGAAATCCAGACATCTCCTTTATTTCTTCTCGCCTGAAAATGGAGAAAATCCCATTTTATTCAGTCAAAGGCAGATTAATTATTTTAGAAAGAAATTAGACTAATTTTCCTTCTTGATTTCCATCTTCCYAGGTTTGAAAAATTGGTCTTTTACTGGTCTCCCTTTCCTCTTCACGCTAATTGTTCCTCTACCATTTCAAAGCCTGGGAGAAGCTGGAAGCAGCAAAAGAGCCTTGGAGTGAGATAGCAAAGTAGAGTTCACTCCAAGAGTCATGCTATCACACATTTCTCCAAACAAAAGCACTGAATTGTTTTCACATCAGAAGCTGAGTGTGGCTCCATTCCTTGTAACAGATTTCCAAAAAGCAAGGAGTGGATTCCTTTAGGCTTTGAATTACTAGAATTACTATGTATTTACCCTGTATAATCAACCTTCAAAGCTGGTGCCTAAACAAAAAAAAAATATTTTGAAGTACCTATTGCTCAGTTAAAAGGCAGTGAGAACTGTGAGGAGTTTGGAAAGTACAGTTATAATAGTTATCAGCACAGTGGGGAGAACAAAAGCTTCTTGTTCATTTCAAGCTCATGAATTTCCCAGAAATGACCTCTCCTGGAAATATCAAGAAAGCAACTAGCTCAAACACCTCCTGYATTCTTTTTCTTCCTTAGCTATGTGCTGAATGCAGTACCTAGTGTGCAACTTCCTCCTCTTGAAGTCTAGCAACACTTGCAAGCCTGGGTGGAAAGCAGGCAAGGCATGAAGTGTAGGGAGCAACATGTCTTGTCATTAGAGGGAGGAAGGAGTCAGAGCTCSGATTTTCTCTTCTCAGCTTTGATAATGACCACAATGTGACTAATTTACACACTCCATCTGCAAAYTGAGGCTTCCTCCAGCAGGCAGAAGGGTTAACATTTGGAGAGAATACTGTGCCCTTGACTGAAAGGTGCCTCAGCTGTGCAAAACATCACCAAGAGGTGATCAGGAGAGAAAACACTCCAGCCATGTATCTATCAATGTTTTAAGCAGAACAGATTCTTCTACTCTGAAGAATCTTGAATCAGAAATTGCAAACCGAAAAAAAAAAAGATAACAAATTCTAATGAGATTACCAGAGGCACCTTTAAAAATAGTTACAGGGAATATTTGCCACAAAAAAGACATAACAAGGTGTTGAAAATGAAACTGAGTAACACATGTGGCAATCTCTTACCATCCATTTTCACAGAMAGGAAGATAGGTTTGGCTTTGATGTCAGGCTCCCGCTGCCACACACCAGTGGCAGACCGCACCCACGGGGTCACTACGCAGTAGTGGTTCCCAAAGTCGTGGTCCTCGCAGCCGTGCACACGCAGCCGGAATTCCAGTGGGCTGATCCTCTCCAGGCTGAGATCACTGCTCCCATTCCTCCTGCTCTGTGCCACAATCCCTCTCCGGTCCAGCGAGGCCAGCAAGACGGGCTCCCTGTCCAGYGCAAAGGAGCGCACGGCAAACCAGGAGACATCAAAGGACATATCATCTGTGGTTGGGGACAAAGAGGAATTTAGATGTGTTGGTGAGTGCTGAAAAGTATTCATAGTGCCATTTCTCAGCAGAAAGGTTCATCTGTAAGGAGCACAGCCAGCACTGGTCTGACAGCAGAAGGGAAAAAAAAAGMAAACAGAAAGAAAAAGAGAGAGTCCCCTGAGCATGTCCTTTCTAGGAAGATTCAAGCAGTGAACTGCAATGAAATGCACTGACAGGAGGAATGGAGTTGTACAGAAAGGGTGAGTTGCTACAGGGATGACAAAGAAGAGATTTCTTGCCTTTCTGCCTGCTATTTTAAAATTTATGTTTAACTCTGACCTAAGTTTTTGCCAAGCAGGCCGAGTATCACAAGAAGTTCTACAGTTACGCTGCACCTACAGTGAACAGGAGTGGGAGTGCTAGGTATTTGCTAGCATAGAGTGATTTGCAGTCACTGTCATCATGCAGGGCCTACACAACCACAGAATCAAAAGGTTCTTACATTTACAGTTTGCCTAAATGAACACAGATCCTGCATAGTGCACGAAAAATTACCTGCAATAGTACAAATTAGCAGGAGCAAAGCCTGGCCATGATGCTTTTGTGCATTTTCCCCAGAGCTGTGGGTTACTGTGACACATCAGACATCATGCCTTGTCCAAGTTTCAYACCCAAGGACACAGTCTATAATATGGATTTGCAGGAACTTACACTTTTCACACAGCTGACAGGTAGCCAGAGCCCATCAGCAGTTCAAGCTTGCTCTGTGATCATGCAAGATCCTGATGATCTCATTAGCAGATCTCAGTCTTAACCCCATTAGGCAGATGTAGCCGAGTGTCTACTTTAAAAATCACTGCTATTCTTTGCTGTCATGAGCCCAGCAACACCTGTCAGAGGTGTTGCTGGCATGACCCACAGCACGGAYAGGACAGCCTGCTCACTTGTTTCCTTACAGGTCTTCCTTCATGGCAGATGAGCAAACTGATGGGCCCAAACTGGAAAGAGAGGTTACTATTTGTGTCTGATTTTGGAGCACTGGCACACTGTGTGCACAGGACTTAACCTCTGCACACCAAAGGCAGTTCCAGTGATTCTTGGAAATATATCAGACCTCCATTTTCTAGTATTGAGGACTCTGAAAAATACAGTACCAGCAATCTGAAATTTAAAACTGATCTTTTGCCTAATTGAGTCTGCTCTTCTCTAAACTTTCAGATTTGACCTCCAGGCTAATGGAGTAACTGAAGCCCTAAACTTGCTGTTGAACTCAAATTGCTTACAGATCCAAGTGAAGATGATTTTAAGTCTGTACCAGGCAAGCTAGCACTTTGAAAAAGAAGAGAACCTCATTAATTTAAAATAAAGTGAAGTAAAGAGACATCTTCAGCTCTTGTACTTGAAGTATATTATCAGCTGGCCATGTGGGACATTCCCCCTTACTGCAGAAAAAACACMCCCCAAGTGTTTGGGGTGTAATTAACTCCTTCTTAAGGTGCTCTGGTTTTACACACATCTACAGAAACAAAACAAAAATATGAGATAGCAGATGTTACTACCAGAGACACTGGCTGACCAAACTGTTTTGGGACACCAGCCAGTTTCCTGCCCTGCCTGCCCAGCCTGGAGTTCTGCGCAACGCACAGAACCTCAGGAGAGCACCTGGCCTACATGAGGTTCAGCACAGGTCACACAGACCAGCAGCCCTCAGAGCAATCCCTCCTGCCTCTCATCCTACAAATGCTGTTATGAGTTACTTSGCAAAGCACTCGGACCACTTCCCTTGAAACCAAAGTTAATAAAAATTACCACAAACACATGTTCAGTCAACGAGACCAAACTTTGACCTCTGCTTTGTGCACTCATCCAAGTGTCTATGGGAAACAGGGCCTCTGCTGGAGAGAGAGCTCTGTTTATAGAAACCACTCTTCATCCCTGCTGTCTGTTTATGCCAAATACGGTAATAGCACTGGTCCACAGGCAGGCACGTTGGGAATGACCAATTCCTTCCAAAGATCCAAGCCTGCTGCTTGCTCTTGTGTTTCCAGGTGCTGTAGGAGCACATGGACACCTTTCAGGCTAAGGCAAATTATACTAAACACACCACGGACCTTGCTGAAAGAGGTTTAAGCAATAAATTTAGATATTAAAAGATAATAATAATAATCTAGTCTTCAGATCCTCAGGCAGCTTTGAAGAATTCCTTCTTGTGTGTCTCAGATAATTTGAGGTTCCCTTCCCTCCCCACACAGAGACGAGTGCAGGCACTGGCTGTCATTTTGAAAAAGTTGAATCTATCTTCTGTAATTACAACATGGGACAACAGTATTATGCCAACATATTTTATTAGTCAGTATACACAGTTTGCAATTAGTGACTCACTGCAGACAGTCAGAGGGAGGATTTGGCTCCRAGTACTCTGTCACTATCCTCCTTGAAATAGCTTAATACAGCAAAGTCATCTGATTCATTTCTATATAACTCTGGGTTTCGTGCAATAAAAACACAGGAAAATTTACCAAAGCCACGACATAAATCAGGTGCTCTCTAAATATCAGAGAGGAACATGCCTAGCAGCTCCCAAGTGCTAATAAATACGTAGATTTACTGACATAAAACAGGTCACACACTAGGCATCAGCACCATTACACACCCCTTGCATCAATGTTGACGAGTCAACATTGACCCAAATCCACAAAAACTCCCCTTCAAGAACCACGTTCACACTTAACAAAGGGTTTTTTCCCTGGTTTTTCTGTGCCACACAGTAAGTAGAGTGGGACACCTGGCAAAGGTAAAGCGTAACACCCCAGTGCCCACAAGGGCATCGAGGACCTCAGTGCCACCAGGACATGTAGCCCTAAAGGAACAGAAAGCACTGGGAGTGGACCAGAGAGCACTGGGAGCTGGACCAGAGCTCTGTGAGCAGAGCCACAATGGTGCTGTGCTTCCTCCCTCCTCAGGCAGTGAGGATCATCAACATGTAAAGCACATCTTTACGTACAYTTCGATTTGACACACAGGGCTAAGCTGTCTGGGTCTTAGCTACTTCCCTGACCAATCACTCCTCAAAAAAGGCAATCCTATTTCTAGACCAGCTTCTTAGGAACCGTACACTTCCACTGCTTAGAATGGAGCTCTCTCAGCATCCTGTTACAGTGTTGAATCACAATTTTGAGACCCTTTTTGTTTACTACATTTAAATGAGGTTGAATAGGGCTTCCTAGAGAGCTGAGCAAACCACTTCAAGCCCTATAAGGGGTAAACAAGCTGGTTTTGTTAAATTCTCCAGAGTGCCCACTGGGTCTGTCTGGAGCAGATTAAAAAAAACCCCGCATCTCCTTTCAGACACAGTAAGTAATACTTTTAAATCCCTAAGCACACAGCCCAAGAATGGGTGATCTGGGAAGTCTAGAGAGATCATTTGTGAAAATGTGTATTCAATACAAGTATCAGAAGCAGCTTTTATATCTTCAAGGCACAGAAGAACTACTATTCCCCCCTGACACACACATACTCCCCTCGTATCAATTCAAAAACACCGACCACGGCTGCCAAGCCAAAGGAGCACTTCTTTAGATGGAGCAGTTGCTGCCATGTACTGGGCTTAGTAACACACATTCGATTTCAGCAGGGTCTCAAAGAAGCAGAGGAAATTAAAGCATGTAGCAGTCACGCCAAAACCTCTTCCACCCTTTTGAAAATTTCCCACAGGGTGGGTACACACAAACACACACTGAGAGCATTGTGAGTTGCCKCCACCCGAAGAGGGTTAAAACCCTAAGTGATGCCTCTAGCAAAAAAAAAGTTCATCAATCTAACTGTTACAAAYGACACTGACAAAGATAACTGGTCATTTAGCTCTTCTTCAGCTCCTTGCAAGTACTTTATTTTTCTGATTGTGTATACAAAGAGCAAGAAGAGATGACACGGACCAGTTTGTTACAGGAGGCATCCATACTAATCCACATCAGGCTTGCAAAATTAAGTGCCTGTGTGCACAGGAGCAGAGCTGGCTGGCATACAAAATGTGTTTAAAGGATGTGCATTTAACAAAACATTTTATGAAGCATCCTGGTCCTTTGCTCACAAGAGAACCCAAACCACATCTGACGTGAACAGGACAGATGGCCTTGGAAGCCACCAYGCCCCTCAGAAGGGAGTCAAAGGCATTTGCTCTTTCTCCTTTCTCATCCCATTCCCAAATGGAATGACCATGTCAGTATTGCAGTCATCTGTTTTCTTCCAGAAGATGCTGGCAGCTCTTGACTCRTTTCTCCGATTGCCAGGTGTAGGCTTTCCCTGACAGCATGCCCCATGTCCCCAGTGGGGTGACAGARCCCTGTTACTTTCACTGTCTCTAAMGTTTGGCACTAATTWAAAAGGTCCTCTGTTCCAGTAGGGAATTAAAATGTGATACTGACACAGAGATGGGATGCAGAGGAATAAGGTTACTGGTAAGGAACCACATCTGTTTGCTACCACACAAGCTCTTAAGCCCTTCCCRTAACCTGCTCCATTAGCCCCCTCCAGCTCCCAGGGCCAAGAAGGCAGATGGACGAGGGATGTCTGCACACCCTGCATAMATTCCAGCTGTTCCCGGCAGCTCTTCTGCCAGTCTCATCCAGAGGACCAGGAAGGACTGGAGATGGACCAGATTCTCAGGTCCATGGGGTTTCTCCACACAGCATGACTGGTTGGGCCTTAAATCCTGCTCATCCAGCAACTGGARGCTCAGAGCACAGAGTGAAAAGTCTCCTCAAAACCTGCCACAATGCCACACTTGGCTCCATTCTGGGTGTACTTGTCTGTGCYTCATCTGCCCCCATACAGACTGAGAAATAAACAAACCAAATAAACCACCAACACAAAAGAAACAAGACAAAAGAACACCACAGAGGTCTGCCATATCCAAAATTACATTATCCAGCTATAGAACAGATTACAGTGCTGTCATTTAAGGCTCTGCTCCTGTTGCCCATGACCACTGGAAACAGCATCATGTCCAACTCCAGGGATAATCTATCAACTCCAACAGATGCCCATGAACCCTTGTGAAGTTGCCAAGTTAAAACTTAGCTGTGCTGATGAGCAGCTCCTCAAAGACAACACCTTTAACTTCAACCTTTATGATTATCCTTATACTGTCAGTTCCTCCCGGTCTCAAGCTACCAAACACACACAAACCATCCCAAACCCAACTGCAGCAAAGCACTGAAGGAGAGCCCCATTGCTAYTGAGTGGCCTCTTTTCACAGAATGGGTCASGCTGGAAGGGACCACTGGGGGTCATGTGCTCCAACCTCCCTGCTTGAGCAGGGTTATCCTAGAGCACATAGCACAGGATTTGGCCCAGACAGCAGCTTTGGAATCTCTCCAGAGAAAAGGACTCCACAACACTTCTGGGCAACCAATTGCAGTGTGTGGTCACCCTCACATGAAGAGGCTCCTCCTCATACTCAGGTGGAACTTCCTGTGTTCCAGTTTTCAGGTTTGAGTCAGGGGCGCTGAAGCCTCTCTCACAAGGCAGCACCAGCTTATTGAGGCTGTCCAACACCAGCAGAAGCAGCAGCTGCTCCTGTCAGCAATTACTGCTTTGCAAAGGAAGGCAGCCGCTTTGGGTATGGCCTCGCAACAATACCTGTAAGAGCCTGAGCACACCTCAGCTGGAAAGATGCTTCCTGCTGAGCAGAAGCCGCAGGACAGACTGGGGCATGTGCACAGGCACACATCGCTGCTTGCTGTGCCCAATATCCCAGCCTATGATGACTCTTTTGACAGCAATAAAGTTTACTCAGCTTTTCCTCCCCACCAGGCATTTMAATAATACAATCTACAGACTCCTATCATTTTTTCACAGGCAGCACACAACTGTAATCTGGCAAATTGCTTCCCTGCTACGCTCTGATTTAATGCAGAACCGACATCTCGTAATTTCWGAGTGATGGGCCTTTACTAAGCCTGGTACTTCATCTCATCAGCTACTACATCATAAGTAATGTTTTTCTGCAGAGGTGCAGCACCTCTGTTGTAGTGGCTAATGTGTAGACTTTTAAGTTTGGGATGAAACATGGCATCTTTATATTTAGATATATTCACATATATTTATATTTACATATATATTTGTAGATTTATTTTAAAGAGATGTTTGTATTCATACATATAATGACTAAACTCGCTCCAAACCCAAATTTTGGGTATGAGAAAGAGTTATTCTCATGGCATTTTGAAGAAAAGCAGTTCASACAATGCTTGGCAAGCAGCTAGGCTTCAAGCAATTCTCTGAACTTTTTAGCTCTCCATAAAAATTCGCTTTTAAAGTGTCTGCTGTCATTTTCACAGAAACTAGGTACTGTAYTTCTTTCTTCCACAAGAAAAAGGGTGCTCAGCTCTGAAGGCAATGAACATTCATTTTGGCATTTAAGCTGTAGCAGTCAATTATTATGATTTTTAGATTCACCTTAAGCCTTAAATTCCCTCTGAAGTGTGAAGCTGACTGGCCAGGTGTCTAAGATTTCTTTACAGATAACCATTTTCTCCTGAATGGTTTAGCCAATGGATTTCCTTTCCAATTAAGGGCCACAGGACTAGTTTTCATGGCCCATCTAGTGGTTGTGTGTTTTGATTGCCTGCAGTGGGGTCACTTGGTGGGGACAGCAGAGGAGGATTTAACAGTAAGAAATGTTTTCCCCTCTCCCCTCAGAAGGTGAAATTAACAGAAAAACTTGCTTTAAATTGAGCTGTGTAAAGCAAACACACTTTCTTGTTTTTATCTAGTTCTACAGAATTGTTGGTTCTCAACCCTCCAGGCTCACTCAAAGGACATAGGGTTATTAACTGCTGATGTTATTCTGCCTGCTGAAGGCAAAAGAGTTACCAGTGTAATAATTTTGCTGAAATACCTGGCTCAAGTGGAATTCCTTCCGTTGTGACGATACACAGCAAATCTGCCACCTCGCCCTGGTAAATCGTTGGGCTGTCAGAATGCACCGAGACATTGAACACAGGACCTAGAAAAGAGGAACCACAATAATTCATAACAGGCTTTACTTCAGTGCTCAACACCTTCCTTGCACCACATTTTTGAAGTATTCTCTCCTAGTTTGTGGAGACAGAGCTCTGAAGTAGGGATAAGCAACCATTTATGTTTTTTTGTAAAATAGTTTTTTTATTTTTAGCCATTAAATCCTTTACTAAGACAAAGTACCCAAACCATCAGAGGTTGCTGCCCAAATCTGCCTTCTACTTTCCAGCACAAAAGAAGCTGCTCTTGCACTGATAACTCCTTTAAGAGCCTGTGAGTTCAGGTCCTCAGGCTAATCCAGAATGAAACTTTTTGTTGAGGCTGCCAATAGGAATTCAAGTTAAAGCAAAACAGAACCTTAAAAACACCAATGGTCCTACAGTGGAACTGGAACAGACAATACAGTTGTCACAATACAGTTGTCACAATACAGTTGTCACTGTACAATCAGTTCATCTGATAACACCTTTCTGTGGGTTTTCCTTCATGCTCTGCCACAGATAGCTTCTTCTCTAGAAGATGTATCCAAGCCCAAGGGTACAGTGACTCCTTCAATTGCAAAGTGGTGATGATGATATCAGTGAAAACCACCAGGCTGTTTCAAAATACTCAGACAACACTGKGATGTTTTGACTTCTGAGGTATGTAAGTTAAAAAACAAAACTTCCCCAAATTTCGATAACAGCTGCATCTCTGGTGCAAAAGTAACAAGATCACAACTCCTCAGCTATGCCAAAATYGTTAATACTCTCTATTTCACAATGCAGAAACTGAAAAATGTAGCAAAATACCCCCATGATTTCTCTCTGAAACAAGGTGAAGGAGATAAATACAAGGAAAGCTGATCCCAACAGTGACCTCCAGGATGACTTTGGGGAAAGAGCCAGGGAACACAAGAAACTTAGCACTCAAATTAAGAAGTAACCCTTTTTACACTCCCTAGATTCCCATTATCACCTGACTCACCTACTTCTGGCACAGCAGCAGGAACAACAAGCATAGAAGAAGGGYTTGGGAGAAAATAAAGTTTATTTGCTTTCCTCCACTTTCACCTGCTACTCTTTTAGTACAAGAACCATCTATTTCAAATCCATTGAAGACCAGTGGCAAACARTGCTTTTAATGAAGAAGACTTAAGGAAATCATCCAAGACAACCCACTTGTGCCTTGCCCTCTCAACAGGTTTCTGTGGAAAGCTACGTTGATAGCTCATCACATGGCACACACTTAYCACATCATTTCCAAACTCAGGTTCTGGAAAGAAATTTGGATGTATCATGAAGTTAGAGCCATAATTTTTGGTGCAMCTTTTCTAGACTACCAGGGCCTGGCTTGTTTTGGTCAACAGATATTACACAGCATGCTAACAAACTAATTCCAACAATAATGCAATAATTACTTCTCCAGCTTTTAAAATTTCCACCAGCCCTCTCCTCTGCCCTGGAAGCAGCTGTACTTTGGTACACAAGGGCAGTATGCAGACATGTGATCTGAGAGTTTGGCGCCCATTTTGACACTAGAAGATCTCTCTTAAAATTAACACTGCATATGACCCCAGCAAGCAAGGATAAAAGGGTGGCAGAGATGCAACAGAGGTTACAGATGGATTACCAACCAAGACTCCTACATGTTTACGCTAAAWCATATTTAAGGAAATAAGAGATCCAGAATATTGAAATCAGCTGCTCAGGTAGTGGTTTCACAAGCAGGCTGCAGCCTTAACTCTTAAGCTCAGCATGATGGGATCCTTTTCTTAGGAAATGAACAGAGATTAAACTGATTGTTTCCTCAGCATCTATCTAAATTGGTTTTGTGTGAATTCAGTTTGTTTCCTGACATTTACACACACACACACACACCCTAACTATGTTCCCCTTGCAGCCTATTTGATTATTTGTCTTCAAAAAAAACCAAGACATTTTCCATCCTTTTGTTTGGAGCTGTGCAGACAGAAGTTCAAGGTCCTAGGGGATTAAAGGCAGCATGGACCAGGGCACTCCAGCCAACTATAAGCAGAGAAGTCTCAAGCTGTGTGTGAACTGTCAAAGAAAAGAAACAAAGAGACTGTCAAAATCTGCTAGGAACGTCCCTGCATTCCCAGCACATCCCTTCTGCTGYACTGATCAAAGGCAGCACAGCCCCATAATAATCCTGATACTGTCCATAAACTCAGAGTCTATCCTAAGTCAGTCCTGCAGCAAGGAGGTGACATCATGTCAGGAATACGGGATATGCTCTACTCCAGCAAACAGGCCGTGTCCTGGCTGGATGCTGGGAGGGGCTGAGCAAGAGAGATGAACTGAGGTATTCCAACTTTGCTGGGCTAGGGATAGG
Organism: Malurus melanocephalus; assembly: GCF_030028575.1. Lineage (NCBI taxonomy): Eukaryota > Metazoa > Chordata > Aves > Passeriformes > Maluridae > Malurus > Malurus melanocephalus. Next base: position 2,814,477 of record NW_026623253.1, read on the forward strand.
CTACTTACCCATGCCCTGGGTTAAACAAGGGAAAACAGAGAGTACATGGGGTTTTTCAGGGCTTTTTTCCAGGCTGAAAGTCCAGGTATATCCTGCGTTGAACAGACACTGCCCTCACACCCTGGCACACCAACAAAGCRCTAATGTGGAACTCAGTGAGAACACTCCTGGCCACCGCATGTCACAAGGGCAAGAGCTGAGCTTGGCTGGTCACTCAGCCAGGAAAGGCCATGGGTCATRGAAATGCAGCACTGACACACTCTTCAGTTTGGGTCACCAAGCACAAATCCACCCCATGAAGAGCCAAAGCTTCCTGGGCAGGAAGGCTCCAAGGCACCAGCTGCACTGGCATTTCAGGATCATGCTCACCCGTGGTAAGACTCAAACTGTTCTTTCCTTTACTTAYTTCCCTAGAAGGTAACATCTCCTGCAAATTATCATCTCTACCTCTAAGGAGAAATCACTGATCTGTGCTTGAACTGAATATCAACAAAGGGTCAAGAGATGTGTCAGGGGTTGTGCTTTACCCTTGCCAGATGAGGAGGGAAAACAACATTTTATTATCTTTTTAAAGCTAATTAAGATTAATTATAGTGAAAGCTTCTCAGTTCAGTCTTGAGAACCGTGTGGCTGCAGCTTCCTAAGGTTATATGTCTTCTTTGAGTGTATCCCAGACCTTCTGCCCACATGACCCATGCCCTGGGCTTCAGGCTGCCCTCAGGCAAGAATGGACAGAATAAAGCACCTTCAGGGATTTACTGCCCCCTTACAAAACCCGAAAAGGCAGGAGGCTGTTGAGTGCCCCATTCCCCCCCCCCACTGTCCAAGAGACCCAGGATCTGGACCACACCAAGCAAGGGTCAATACTCAAAACCTATACACTTTAAGTTTGTGCCCTCCAAGACAAAAMAAAMAAAAAAAAAAAAAAGGCCAAAAAAAAGGCCAAACATCTCAACACCAAGATTACAGGTACCGGCATGTGGTAAAACAGGTAACTCCCAGCACACACTGATGATACTGACTCAGGGCCTCAGCATTGTCACGCTCAAGCACTGGGGAAGGCTGGGGAGGTGACAGGAACTCTCTCCTTCAATGAGAGATGAGTTCATGCTACATTAACACCAAGAAGAACAGAACTCTGCAGTTAACAGATGATGTGGCTTTGGTCACCTTGCAACCTGCATTTAACAGTTTGAAATACTGTTATTGGCACCTACTGGTCACTCGGGAGAATAAACAAACCAGGGTTTAGTTTCAATTGCAGGGCTGGCAGATCAAGCACGACCTGCAAAACTCATCAAGAACAAAACAAAGTTAAATGCTGAAAAGCTGTTCATAAGCTTGAAAGCTGAGAAATAACTGGATTTTAATAACTTCAGATTTGAAGATAAGTGTCATTCCCTCAGATAATTTGGAAGCTGAAGAGATTTACAAAATAAGCCAGCCAGCATTCCCAATTCCAAGAGCTGAGTATCATAAATTGCCATATTCTGCTGAGAYCTTTGATTTAAAATAAGCCAAAATATCTGTCCCTCACTGTATGTAAGGCCTTATATAAGCTTAGATAAAACTCCTAAAAGAAGTTTTCTTCTTTATTGAAGTAATAACAACTTTATATTAAAAAGCATCTGCAGTCAGGACAATAAGAGTTTTCAGAGTATTTCTTGACTCTTGAGCACTTGAAAAACACTACATAAATTTAAACAGATAGTAGAGAAATTGAGGCTAGAAGTTTACTAGTACAAATCCAGAAGTGCTTAAAGAGAAACCAGGTTCCAGAATCAGGATTTGTTCAGTGTACTTTCCGCTGAATACTCCCTTTTATGTTAGATCTCAGTGCTCAAACTGTTGATTTCATGCCACCAGGAAGGTAACTCCAGGAGCCAGATCCTATAGTGATACAGTTTTCAGCTAAAGTGTTGTGCTAATTCTTCTATGTATAAAAATTAAGGGAAAATGGGTCAGTAAGCTGAACTAAGTTTTGTTGATTACTTTGTGCTCAATCAGATCCACATTGAAGGGGCTATAGGGTGGAATAGAGGAGTTCAAGTTGATCGAGTTAATTTACTCAATTTTAGGATTTACACTGGAGAAAAATTCTGAGCCCTATTTATCCAATGTCCCCCCCATTCTCCCTGCTTTCCTTCCCCTGCTCAGTAATCCAAACATGTTAAATGTGCAAGAAAAATGGGAAAAGGAAAGCAAATAAAACCAAAAGGCAGTTAAAATCCAGATCTGTAGCAGAAGAGATCCTCCTTATCTAGGGTCCTAGGTGATGTTTTGTCTTCTTGGATTACCATTTTACTCTGTTTCTCTGCAAAAAATGAGGTATTGTCTTCTCACAGACACAAGCTCCTTTCATTTCCCAGACAAGGAGAGCAGAGAATGGTCAAGTAATCTGATGAGAACAAAGACCAGCGCAGACTGTTCCCCGCAAGAAGCCTGTGCCCAGTCCATTACTGACCAGGGGGCTGGAACTCCTCCATGCAGCTTCCCTGCTTGCAATCAGACAGACCGCAACAGGGAAAACAACTGATGCAACCCACGAGTGCTGCATGGTCCAAAATATTACTCATCACTGCCTCAGCACCAAATCATTCACTCTTCAGCTGAGAATCCCATGACATACCTGCCTTTCTCCAGATAATAAATTTCTTCACCTACACTTTCCCGACCCCTRCCCTTTCCCTGCTTCTTCATGACGCTGTTCCCTAACAAGCTTTACCCCAAGAGTCATAATAGCCATTACTGGAAGAAACCCTCAGTAGTTAAGTCTGTGGTTTCTACTTCCAGCTACAAATTAATGCACAAAGGGCACACAATGACAAAGCACGTTCCTGTCCATTAACAGTGGCTGGAAAACACCAGCCTTTCTTGCCAAAGAGTTTCTGCTGTGCTGCTTTTCATTCATTTCCGTGATTAAGCTTTCTTTCCTTTAAGAATCTTTCTATTCGCCTTCCTTGAAATTGAGTATCTCTCAGGGTCATTGCAGGGCGTCATTTCATTTTAATTGCAAGTTGAACATCAATACTCAGCTCATATTTCAGCAGCTCTTGGTTTATCTCAGCTTCTTCCAAAGTGAATGATTATACATTACTGTGCAATGAGCTCACATGCAGATGTAATCCAGAGTTGAAGATTTCATTGAGATGTTTTCCTTACAAGTTCTCTTTTATTTTTGCTTCTCCAGAACTTTCTGCTGAATGGCACAGAGGGAAGACAGGTCAGAGTGCAGCAAAGCTCCAAATGGTTCTCTCTCACAACAAAATTCTCAACATGAGACTAAAAGCTTCCTTCTCCCTGCTTCACTCAAGAGAAAGGAAAATAAGTCACTTCTGTGGAAATTCCTGTCAATGTGCAGCAGGCAAAGACATTCTAATCGCTAATCTGGGTTGCCCAGTTCATGGTAAAAGGACATGAATATTAAAGGACAAATGCCAAAGCAGAGTTTATGAAGACTGAGAAGAACAGCAAGGGACAGAAGACAGGTGTGTTCCAGGATGAAAGAAAGGCTGTGCATCAACCAGTAACTTGGGAGGAGAGAGGATGCACTGGAGTAGAAACAGTGCAATGAAATTAAGAGAAAATTTCACAACAGGCACTGGCAGCTGCTCTTGTTCCTCACATCACTGGGCAGCCTTTAAAAAAAAAGAGATGGCAGAACCTCTCTGTCCTACAACAGGAAAACAAAACAAAAAAGGCACTGAGGAATATTAAATTCTTCCTATGGTGACAGCCTCCCCTGCCCCCCAGATAGCTTATTTTGCTTACAGCAGCTGGACGTACAAAAGGCACTCGTTTTATGAAGCTGGTCTAGCGATCCATGTTATTCATGAGGTCATACCAGAGGATTCATAAGATCCTCTCTGGTCTTAAAATATATCCAGCAGAGAACAATCTGCCATTGACTGAATATTTGAAAACCAATGACCTAGTAGGCTTCTCCTCACCACACCCCCTCACACTCACTTCCAGTTCATACAGTCCAGTGGACAAAATCTACATTTCTTTTTTTTTTAGTTCAGGGTGTTTTAAACAAACACGTTCACATTAACATTTCAGATCATTAACCAAATGGAATAAATAYGTCCCTCTGCAACAGCAAGTGCAGAAAGAAGAGAGGAGGTCTCTGCTTGCAGCCASCAACTTCTGCCTAGAACGGAAAGAATCCGAGCAAGACATTTTCCACAGATGTTCACRGAAAAACATTTCAGAGCACTGCCACATTTCCAGCCTATTGTGGCAGGAAACACTGAAGTTTCACGTGTGCAGTCCCCAGCTCACATATGAAAAGCTCACAGGCCCCTGCCATTCAGAGAGATCACACTGCACAATGTGTATGCACGCTAAAAACCCCTCTTTGAAACATCACTCAGCTCAGAGAGATCTGGGAGAGAGTCAAACTGGAGAGAAGGATTTCCAGTCCCAGCAAGCCTCACCATCCCCCATCAAAGGGGAATCAATAAAAACTGAGAAAGAAATTTCTCCTAGGACTAAAAGCTTCATGTAAAACCCTTTAAGGGCTTCCTTTTGCTGAAAATGCTGCTTCCATATTGATCCCCTCCTCATTCCAACAGCCATGGTGCAAGCTGAAAAAGCTGTCCAAGCCTTAGACTTCAAAGTACGGAGGAGACTGGAATACATCCTATTTTTTAAAATTACACTGCCATATTATATTCCCTCCAGCAGTTATAGCTAAGTTGTCTTTCTGTTACACTTTGAGAAATCAGTGCAATTGACTTGTTAACAGTTTTCCTATCAGGGACAAACACCCCAAAAATACTCACCTCACCACACCCCACCCTCCCTTATAACTCAGGATTTAGCACACTGGTGTTCCCCACCCTTTTTTCCCCAGTTGCCTGGAAAGCTGCRTGCCCCTCTTTTTTTCTCTGCATCTTTCCTATTAGTAACTTCCCTCCAGTTTTTGGGAAATTCTCCCTAGAAACAACTAGCTCCCTCGGCAGTTCTGCTTTTCACCATGCCCATTAGGGAAATTCTGGCACCAACTTCTTTTTTCTGAAGAACAAGTTTGACAGCTGCTTGTGCCACAGGATGCAAGAGAAGGGTGTGATATCTGAGCTGTGCTTTGATAGCTGCTCCACAACTTGGCCATTTACCTCTGGCTCCCTGACTCAGTTCACATTAAAGACAGGTTTCAGCAAACAAAACCAAAATAACACGCCCATAAAACATCTTCTGTCTTGTATACTTAATTCCAGATGATTTCCCAAATAATAATTCCACCGTTAGTCCATTCTGAGTGTGCTCATCACATGTTCTCATCACGCCCAGAGGTGAATATCCAGCAGAGATATCTGAGTAACAACTGAAGGACATAAAGTTCATCCATCAATTAAAGAAAACAGCAGGTATTTCAACGCAGATTTTGCTACATGCCAAGATTATTTTGGGAAATAGAACCCCAGCAAATTGTGCCTGGGATCTCCTATCTTTCTTCATTCTTTTGTAAAGAACGAAAGGCTGACAGGGCTTCAGGACCATCCCTCCCCCTGTTCCAGCTCTGCTACTGGAATTCACACATTCCCAGGGCACTTGTACATGCTGCCTCCCTTTCTTCACTCCACGCTCCAGAAATCCTATCTGGGTGAAGGGGCTGCGAGGAGAGGCTGACAGCAAAAAGAAGTCAAGAGTACAACACGTACGCTTCCCTCCCTCGCATTGCTCGCAGGCTTCCCTCTGAGCCCTGGGTATCAATAGCATCCCACCACACTTTTTGGATGGCAGATCAAAGTGACACAAGACAAGCAATGCTGGGAGAGGCACCAACCACCATTTCTGTGCAGGAAAGCCTTCACACAAGAACTTGGAGGGGAAGGGTGGGTTTTGGAGGCAGATTTCATTCTTGCTGGTTTCTTTCATCACCCCTTTGCCAATGCTACTCTCCCACTGTGTCTGACCCAGATATGAAGAGTAATAAGGCTAAAACTATAGCCCACTAAACCTTCTTGAGAAATGACCTAAAACTGAAAGAAGCATTCAGCTGAGTCAATGTCCTCTGTCTGGCCAGCTTAGACCAAAGCTATATTATTAGGGTTTGTACCAGGATGCTGCATCTCAAAACTTCCTAAAAAGTGATGTCTTCATTACCAGGCTGCCCCSCTATGCTCAGCCCTTGCCCTTTTCCCAGTGTGCCTTGTACAAGAAAGTCCAATTTTTAGGAACCACATCATATAGAACAATTACCTTGCTTAAGGATGCAACCAGAAGTCAGGCTGCTCTTGCCTAGACACAGACACATCTTCTAAATTTGCTACAGCCCAAGTTTGCTACAAGTGGAAATACGAGCATGAAAAGACCTGCTCAAAACCATACCAGCTTGGTTTATCACATCATGAGATGAGCCCTTCACTCATATGTGCACCACTGTTACAAAAACAGCTCCCACTGCACTTCCCAACAATATAACATGACAGGAAGCCAGAGTTCACATGCATCTCTGATGATCCAAATCAATGCTGTCCGTCTCTCCCTCCCCCAAACATTATATCAGGATGGGCACGTTTCTACCGAAAAATCTCAACAGGCAGGCTTTGTTACAGCTGAAGGTAAGGGTTTCAGCAAGCACTTGAGGAACAGGATGTCCTTCTGGGTACTGAAACTCATCCCAGTTTGTGGAGCTTTGTAGTTCAGCCGCAAGGGACCTCTAAGTTCCTGCAGTGGCAAGATACGCTTACTGAGATGGCTGAAAYGTTACCCTGACCTGACCATTTTCTGCAATTACATCAACAGCGAGGTGTGCTCAGGGAATTTAATGCTATGCTAATAGAATCTGTTTTGGAACAGAAATCCAGTTTATATTAATGTTCTTCCAGAGCAGCCACTACTAACAATCTAGTGATACAGCTGGCAAATGCAGCAGCAGTTGTTCCATACTGAGAACCAGCTCTGAGCCTGCAGGACCATAAAAGCTGCATTAGCAGAGAAAAACCCAGGGGTTATGATTACAGCCAATTCATTAAACATCTTTCTGTAAACAATCAATAGCACAAAGGACACAAGTACCACCAAAGGAGACAAGCACAGCTCTCAGCCATCATACCATTTGTTCCAAAGAGTAGGTATTTCTGAGACACAGGGAAATCAATGGGAAAGCACCAGAGAATCCTCTCCCTTTCTGTCTTAGACGCACAGCTGCCAGGTTCTGTACCAACCTGATGTCTGGAAGTCTATCTGGATAGGGTTGGATAAGCCATTCACCGCTTCGCGCCACATGCCCCCGCCACCCGGAGACCAGGCGGTCACCACGCAGCGATAGAGCCCAGCATCAGAGATCTGGGTCTGGTACATCCTGTAGCGGAACTCATTCTCCTGGACCTTCTCCAGGACCACCCCATCCACGCGGGTCTGGTCTGTCCAGTCCTCCAGCCGCACCACCGAGTCCTGGTTCAGGGAGATAATGCGCGTGGTTCCGTTGGGRCTCGACTGATCAGTCAAGGGCTTCTCGGCCGTGATGAGCACGGAGTAGCGCGGTGTCTTGATGTTTTTGGAGGACACTTTGCATGTCATCTCGAAGGTGTGGCCTGCTACAAAGAATGGCTTCAGTTTCACTGCCTCCACTGTGAGCGTGTAATCTGAAGAGGGAAGGGAATAAGCAGCAAGAGAGGGTTAACAAACAGGTACGGGTATTTCTGCAGCACCTTTCAGCCTWAAAGATTACACACAGGCAAAGTTCTTTTTTTGGAGAAACAAATCCCAGCACATTTATGTAAACATATGGACAGCCTAGAATGTTACTCAAGAGGCACACACRTACAAGTACACAAGTTTGGGTCAAGATGCACAAACTCAAACACCAAATACTGAACAGACAAAGCAATACACAGGTTGCAACAAGACAGAATCCCTAGGACTGTTTTATTCAAGAACAAACGAATTAGACAAAAATCAGAATKCCAGTTTTGTACTGGATCTGGAAGCGCACCCTCCCTGACAGGGTGTAAGGATACTACTGAAATACTCATGACCAATGACAAAAGCTGCCCCTTGCTGAACTGACAGCACTTAATGTAGCATCTTGTATTTCCCTTGAAAATCCACCCAGCAGCAATCCAGACACATTCAGCTGCAAACACATGACAAAAGCTGGTGGTAACAGCAGTCTCCACTCCAGGCATCCCCCATAAACACACACCTGTGTTGAAAGAATTAGGCACATCTCTACCTCCGTATCAGTATTTTTTCCACCCTTGCTTGTCATACATTTACCTGCATACCAGCCTACCAGAAGCCTTGGCATTTCTCAACAGCCTGTTTGACATCAAGAATTCCAGCAACTCTTACTGCTCAGTTTCTTCCCATTTGTTCTCCATTGTCTGCTGGCTCCTCAATCCCAAGAATCCCTTAATTACAGGTTTGGGGAAATTATACATCTCGGAGCACAGCTCCAAGACACACAAAATACAAGCTCACAGTGAGAAACTGAGAAAATGAGGAGTGACTGAAATCAGAATCAGATAAAAGGAAAGGGAGTTGCTAGTTTCCTGGCATTGTGATGAAAAGACACCGTGTACATCAAGGTTCTTCCTAAGGAAGGGAAGGCTGGAGTGGAATACATAAAAGTAACAGTATTGCAAAAATACAGGCAATCCAACTCTCTGGACTTACTTTGCTGCACCATAGTCTCCCTTCCCGCCTTCATAAAAAACAAAAATTAGTATAGACCCATTTTTAAAAAACTGCACAGATCCCCTTTATGCAAAGTGAAACTTCTCAGGAAAAGGGAAATAAGCAATGGTGAGACTGAAACACATTTCCCAAAACTGAACTTAAATGCAGTAATATTTATGTCCTCCCCACAAGAGCAACAAGATACTTGTCAAGATTACATTTTGCAGTGTTTTGCCTTGAAGCAGCAGTTTTCACAATGAGTAAACACAGCCCACAAGATGAGAAACCCGGTATGACAACTTTAAATCAGTACTGTATAAAGCAGATCACAGTACAAAGCTATATAAAGAAACAGCAGGAGCAGTGAAGGCTGAGATGTTTCTAGTGGTCTAGCTGAGCACAGAATTATTTGATACTCCACACCAAACCCCCCTCACACTTCCACCCACTAAGCAAGTGACAATACAAGAGTTGCTCATTTAGGCACTCAGGGTACAATCACAATTGAAGTTGTATCAAGTCATTCTCCTCTCTCTCACAAGAAAACTCATCAGATATCAGATTCCAGACTTCAAATCCATTTTTTCCTCGTTCTTTGTCTATGAGACTCTGATATTTCCCTCTTCATAAGGCTGCAGTATTTAGGAGCTGAGCACAGATCAGCTCCTCACATATTTTAGGAATATAGTAGGCAATTATATTTTGTCCCAAAAGCAGAAGCACAAACAGCTAGTTATACTTCTCTGGCACACGTTGTTGCTTTCTAGGCCATACGAGGAGGCTCTGGGCAAAAATCCCTCCTCATTTAAATGTTCTTTACATCTCTGATGTTCACATCAGAGCACTGGGTCCTAAACACCAGAAAGGAAATATTGCATTTGGTCTCTGGTGCATGTGCTTGAGTCTAAATACCCTCACATGTTCAGGGCAGTACAGCCACTGCTGAGATAACTCTCCCAACTACCTGAACTTCAAACMTCTTAATTTCCACTGCTCCCTGAGCCACAAGTCAGGCAGCAGCACAAAGGGCAGTGTCTTGTCCCCTACAAGGACAGAGCAGATTTTGTTCCTAGACATCCTTTCTTGATTTTCCATTTGAAGGCAATAGCAAATGCTTTCACCAAGTATTTCTGCTGAAGAAAAAAGAGGAATGAGTGGTGGTGGAATGGGACAACAGCAGAAATGCTGTTGGTAGAGTSTGTGAAAAAGAACAACTGAGGCCCAGAGATTAAGCTGGAGACCAGAGGTAGAATTCAAAAGCATTAGAAATTAGATGCTGAACAGAGAACAAGGAAATGTATTCTTATGAAAGTCCTTTCAAAGGGTTTTTCTACCTTTAAAACCCCCTGAGATCCTCAGTTTGAATGAACACACAAGGAAGAGGCATCTCCCCTTACGTTAGACCATAAGAATCCAGAATAGATTAGAGAAGGGCACACAAAACTCAGCACATACAGGTACTCAGCGCTTCTTGTTTCAACAAAGTCAAAAAAAGATCAAAGGAATGTTTCTGTATCAGCAGTAATATTAGAAACCTGCATATGTAGTAAAGTAAAACAACAACAAAAGCCCCACATCCTATCAACTACAAAAGCCTGGATCACCATTCCTAACATTCTGGTTCTGTGCCAATATTRTTCTCCTTCAGCAGCAGCAGACAAAATGTAATTAGCACTCCTTCACCCCCACCTAGGAAAGCATGTAGCTGAGTGGAAGAGTGCACATTATGAGAAAGAGAGTAGCCCAAAGATTTGGCACTTAGCTTAGAAATAACAGCAATCTGTGTGGAAAATTAAGCGGGAAAAGAACATTTCTTCATGTTTCCTTTGCTAACAGAAATTACTCATCAGATCTTGCAGCATGAGTCAGAGAGGTCAAATGAACATTTTCTTCCAAGAACTACAGCCTAAGGTCTCATTTCTAATCTTCTGGGAATTGCCAAGGAAGCAACGTCTGTCTTGACCACTACTCTGCACACTTTCCTCTCTGCATACATGCCTGCAATCCCAATGGAGTCTCATCTTCTTGTAAAGCTCTATCAATGAAAAGCAGAATAAAACACATCCTGGCTGGTCATATACAGGAGGCTGCAATCTGAAGTCTATGCTCGAAAGTTGTAAGGGAAGAGTTCCCAAGTAAACCATACCCAAAGCTTGGGCACTACTCCAAGACAGAGGGCTAGCAACAGAAGAAATCCTAGCCAAATGATTCCAATAAAATTTGAGTAAACTGTACTTTGGAGCCTGGCAGTGCAAGCTTCTGCCTTCCATCACTGGCCAGTCCAAGTGGTTAAGCCACACTGTAATTCTCCTGTTGCTCTACCACAAAGTGTGTGCTCAGCTCCAAGAGCACTTCCTGATTAGTGACCAAAACCAGTTTTCACCTAATCTAAGCCAGTCAAATTTCTAGGGAAGCCTAAGAGCTACAAGAACAAGGAGACTTCAGGGAACTGCAAACACCTTCGCTGCACTGCACTGACTCCAGCTAGAAAAGCAGCACGATGGCCAGGGCTAACAGCAACCTCGGAGCCTCACGGTGCTGCTGGAGGCTGCTGACAAGAATCTCAGCGTTCAGAAAGGCTCCTTCCCCACCAGAGCACACAGGAGGCTGCAGGTGCAGGGAATGCAGCAGGCACCGAGGCAGGGACAGCCCTGCCGTGGCAGGAGGAGGTGGCTGTTCAACACCCCGAGGTACCAGMGCAGCCCCAGCAGCTCTGGAAGCACAGCAGGCACCCCAAAACCTGCTCAACAGCCTGACATCAGCTCTTGTCCCCACACCCAAACTGGCACATACACACACCAGCTCAGTGCCATGAAGATTTCTTTGCTCCAGGGGAACTGTGTGTCTGTACTACACTGTGTCCATGATACATCAGCAATGACAAAGAAAAGTAGGTGGCGGAAATATTATCTGTTCTCTGTTGGCAGGAGTGTCTGAAAGATTAAGACACCCTTGCTCCCAATTWAGTGTGATAGGAGGGCCTGGGCAAACATTTAGGACAAGTAACATTATGTTAAATATAATTATTTTGTAAATTAAAGACAGAAGTATTAACAAAACCCCAAATAATAGTACCTTTGGGATTTAAAATTTCAATTAAAAGATAATGTTCTCTTCTGSAAAGTACTCCATGCAGATCAAAACTTGACAACACTGGTTTAGGAAAAAWGCATCGATTTCACATTCCACTGCAAACAATATCTGTGTTCTAAATGTAGGCAGTACTCATACTCAAATTAATAAATAAAATTATCTTTTAGAGTATCAAACTTTTCTTCTGGCTTGGAAATCATTTACAGAGCCAGTCAAAAAAGGTTTCCTCCCTTCCTTTACCCCTTTTCACTGACTGGAATTTGTACTCTAAATAAGCAAAACATAATACAACTGTTGTTTTTAATTTCTGAGATGATACAGCGATGCCTTCACCTTGGCAGGGRAGAAAGAAGAAGAGGGGGAGAAACATATCAGGCAGACTATGTCAAAAACAACGGTGATCTATGATAGCAATTGGCTGCATTTGCAAAGCTGAGTAAGCAGAAAGATGTGAGTATTATTGGTCCCCACAGAATAAAACAGAAAACAGAGACAATAAAACCCCAAGTTAAAATGGGCAAACACACAACTTATTATACAACTCATAGAAAAGGGGTTTTGACATCTTCACATGATGTTTACATTTTGAGTAAAGGCTCTGAACACCCTCTTTGCTGAGGGACCCACAGCCACAATACAAACCCATTTCTCCTTCCTCAAGGACTCAGAACAATCATTTTCAAAGTGAGATTTCTCCAAAGTCCTCCCCCCAAACACTGCTCTAAAGTCAACAAAGAAGATACAAGCAATGAAAGTGGCAGAAAAGTCTCTATATAGGCATAAGCTATCCAAGGAAGAGGCAAATTTCTCTCCTCTCCTTAGGCAAACACGTGGGAGCCTGGCTGCTGGCTTTTATAAGCACTGGGAGCAGTTAGGGACTCAAATCACCAGAGATACTTGTCAAAACAACAGTCAGAGAGCACAGGCAGCAGCAGATTAACTCCTTCATGGTCGCTGGCTGCAGCACTGGGCTCACAGCCGAGTCTGGAGCTCACAGGAACAGGATATGGCAGCAGGGGACAGGGCACACAGAGAGAGGCATCTGGGGCTATGCTGCTGAAGGGAGAGTTGAGGGGTGGAAGAGAAAGGGAAATACAACCTACATTTTGCCCTCCCCACCTCATATATATATATAACATTCTTTTTCAGRAGGAGAAGGTTTTTGCAGGAGAGCTCACTTTCACGTAGTAAATCCCCCAACCCCAAGTTTTGCCAACAAAATGTACTTTTCAGCATGGGGACTATAACATTTACATTCGTGCTGCAAAATTAGCAGAGTTTCTGGAACAAAACCAGAAACAAGGGAATGTTCACACCTGTCACGGTTTGTTTTCCCTCCGAAATGTCAACACAGGCTGAGACTTTTCAACTCCAGCTGGTCCCTGTAGCTGCTCCGAAGGCGACGATCCATTACACTTGCATGCACATACACACACTCCGTGTTGTGGCATAACACTGAACTAATTGTGACCAACATTCAGCATTAATGAGAGTGCTCAGTCCTGCTGGAGAAGCCAGCTTCAGGGAGAAAAAAAAAATACCTTTCCCTGGACCACACGCTTGGTCTGGGGAGGCAGGGAGTACTGAGCAAGCTGCCCACCATTTCTCTTTCCACTGAAGCAGAATCACAGCAGATCATCTCCAATTTACTGTTTAGGGATTATCCCTAAACAACTTTAAAATTATTTCAAATGGCTTGTCTCTGAAATATAATTCTCTGCCTCTGGATGCCAAAGCTAGACTGTTAAACAAATCTATCAGGATAAATGCAGTTTAGCTAAGCACAGATTTTTGCCAAAGACATTACATCCTAGGTTATCCTAATCCTTCTGATGCTCTTCAACAGATCCTCCTGCATGATTTCACTCTGAGCCAAAACAGTATCACTCTACAGGACATGCAGGAAACACTTACCTCATTTTAAACTTGAGTTCAGCAATTCAAGTAATTATTAAGCTTCTTCAAAATGCTCCCTGAATCAGTTAAATACTGACTACAGCAAGTTCACTTCTGACCAAAAAAGGCCAAGATTCAAGCAAGCCACTGAATTACTTTGTTCTGCTATCCACTTTTTGATATTCTGGTAATACTATRCCAATGAACTTCCTCAGAACTGCCTTTTAAACATGGATTTGYAGAAGAGAAAAATAAAACCACAGCTCTCAAACTCTCAGACAAAGAAGAAGTGACATTCCTCTTTTCAGCTCAATACAACCCTGTTGTTAGCAGCAAGATGCATCCTAAAGAGACCAAAATACTCTGAGCCATGAAAGCAGCCAAGGACTACAACAACACTGCTGGATACCACCCCTGCCACTTCCAGCGCAGCTCCTGGAAGTCTCAGCAGCTTGATGGACTCTCCTTTTGTGGTATCTCTTCCACTCCAAACTGTTGCATGAAACTGGTGAGTACTGTTAAGCAGTTATTCCCCTTCACAGGTAAGAGGCCTTTACACAAGTTGACAGTGTGTTTAAACCTTCATAAACACAGAACCCCATTTCCAAAGSCCATGAGCAGACTGACAAGCCTACTGTCAGCCACCCAGGTGCAAAGTTCCTACCTTGTGTAGCCCAGAAAATGTTGACAGATGCAGAAGACACATCTCTGCTCTTTACCCAGCTATTGTTGCGGTGCCTACTCCACGCCGAGATGACACAGAAATAATCGCCCCTGTCACTTTCTGAAGTCCACTGGATTCTCAAACTGAAGGTGTCAGGAGACTTTTTAGAGAAAATTATTTCCCCATTCTGAATCCTCTCCCTGCCCCTGTCCCCAGGYAGCAGAGTCCAGTCTGCATCCATGGTGGCCAGGAGCTCTTCTGTCACCACGTCGTCACTGGGCAGGTGCTGCCTGTAGTACCAGGAGACGCTRAAGCGGATGTTTGCTTCGGTGTCCTGAACATTTGTGATCCTGCAGTTGAGCTCTGTGGGGTCATCTGAAAACTTGGGTGTTTTAGAGGCATTCAGGAAAACATCATAGTCTGGCTCTGCAGGAGAAAAAACCCAGAACAGGGTTTTTTTTTAGGTTAGAAGCTACAAGAAGGGAGAAAAGGCCACAACTTATTAGAATATAATAACTAACTTCTACCACCCAGTCTGTGAAAGCACCTGAGCTAGAAGCCAAGTGCCACAGCACACATTTTTCCTACAAGCCCTGGGAACTTGGACTCTGGTTCTCAGACTTGCACCAGTCTGACATAGGTATCTCCAGGTMTGTACTTCCAAACAAGACCTTGTGTTTCATAGGTCTAGTCAGACCTTGCAGAAATATCAGGACTAAGAGATTTCATTGAACAAAATAATTCCCTCTTTTAGGCCTACCCCTAAGCACCCACCTGTGTGTTCAGTTTCAACCCAGACAGACACTTTTTGAACCAATCAAATGCCTGAGGCAGCCTGCAGCAGGACACTGGTTATTCCCTGGCTTTGGACTAACCAGAGACATCCCATTTCCCCCMTATCTCTCCAGGATAAGAGGCCATCTCTCATTCTGAAAAGCTTTCTTTTCCATACTTAACAATCCTATTGTGTCTCTACAATAGGTCAAGAATGTTAAAAACAGCCCTTTTAAAATGCAAGTACTTCACCTACCCAGAGACCCAAACCAGGGAACACAAGACACCACTTGCACTGGCCAGAGGCAGTACCAAGAGCTGAGCACGGTGCATTCCAGTGGYCAGCAGTTTAAATACCACCTAGGTCAATAAATACTAAGCAGGATAAGAGTTGAAGATGWGTAGATCAGAAAAGCTGCACAGTCTGAGTAGAGGAGTATGTGCTGTACAGCTGTGAGGCTGGAATATCTCACGCTGGAAAATCGGTGCCTGGATTGCACGGGTTAAGAATGGGGCTGTTGTATTTAAATCTGAAATAGCTGGCTGCCCAAAGCCTAAAAGCGATAAGGGAGCCGCATGACTATTTTCTCTCAGACTACAGAGATAGTAAAGGAAAAAGATTACAGCAAGAACCTCACACCACAAAGGAAACACATATTTATTTACTAGTATTAGAACATTTTTGTCTTGCTGTCTGCTATAATTCAGAAAAATGACCAGCTTCCCAACTGTTCAGCCAATACTCATCACATGGCTTTTACAGTCTAACTGTATTCAGCGCTCTGTATTTATTTCCTGCTTTATGTTTTACTTGGCACTTTGCCTTCCTAGAAACAATTAACCCAAGCTATAATTGGGACAGAGAAGGCAATCCAAGGCTAAAACTTAGGCTTAGCTCACCAACGAGCCAAGATAATAAAGCATCTTAATAGAACTGCTGTGGAAACTGTGTGTGCATATGCACTTTTGGACTTCAGATGCAAAGGATAAAAACAATCGTGGTGAGCAAGCTGGGCTCCTGCTATGTGAGAAAGAAAAGATCTCTCACCAGTAAGTGTTAGGCATGCAGTGTCCTTGCATCTAGCAAAAACAAGGACGTAACACACACCAGACCCCAGAGAAGCTGCTAACACTGATGATGAGTTTCTGTGGCATTAGGGAACACAAGATCATAAAAGCACTGCTTGCAAAGTCTGTAGTACCTACTACCAGCGAGCACATGGGAGATTTCTGCACATTTTCAGGGTAAGGAAGGCAAAACAAAAAGAAAATGCACAGAATTCTGCTACAACCAAAGTACAGATTATAAATGAYTGTCAAAACCCACTTCTGGTGTTAGCCCCTATAGATCCCACAGYTAGACTGCTCTTCCTTTCTCATTCACAAAAGACTGGTTTACTCCAGGGCCTCATGATGTATTGCTTACACTCAGCAATTCTCTTATCATTCCCCCTTGCCTCCCCTTCCCCCCAAAAGCATTCAAGAACAACTAATATTTTCACAGCACAAAGGCTATGAAAGCAGGTACACTTCTCYAGACAGGGACACAAGAAGAAAAAAGCTGCAAGAATTCTGAGTTCTTAGAAAATCACTTCAGGTTTGTTTTATTTGTGGGCAGGGGAAGGACCCTAAAAAGAGAGTTTTCTCTTTGATAGCCCCACTCCAGATAGGCGCTTCACCCTGACAGACATTCAAACAGAGGATTTAGAAAGAATAAAAGGCTGGCTGGATAAACCTCATTCCTCCACTCTGTCAGCTGTCAAAGAACAGCCTCACTGACAATTCAACGACTTAATACTCCAGGAGCTCTTAACTTCCATTAAGAAGGTGGGGTTGGTGAATTCAGGAGGCAGTTGAAAACATCAAATGCCGAAAATTTATTCTGCTTTCCCTCTCCCTAGCAACCAAGCATCTGCATCTGCTGAAAAGCAGATTTTTTTTCTCTCCTGTTCCCAAATAATGCCAAATTGGAATGGAAAGAGTAAGGAGTAGCCCTACAGATACAGGCACTACAAGAGAGCACACGAGCGTGCAAGTGCATCTGTAYACGCATGAACACACGTGCACGACTGCACATGCACACGAGTGGGGGAAGGAGGGAACGCTCACAAGCTGAATGTGCAATTTGAATGGATGAATGAGGACAGGAAATGAAGACATTCATCACTAGTGCACTTCTAGTACACATTACAAGTGTACTTGGAGACGGCCACGGCTCAACTGCTCTGCACAATGCTAAAATGCAACATTTAAAGTCATTGTTAATGGGATTTAACCTTATGGCACAGCTATTTACTGCTGAAAAACAGGCTCTCTATATGCTGGCCTCATTCAGCACTTTTATGTTGGAGGAGCTCTGCCTTTGTAACTGGACAGTACCACCAGTTTCTCAWGACAAGGGGATCTGAAAGAGTACATTGAAAGGGTTTGGGCGTGGATGCTTGCATCCAGTCAGAGCTGGGAACAGCCACAAAGTGCTGCAGCTCTGCCAGTTCACCTAATGTCATTCATGCGTCCCACAACACCAATACCTTGTAAATTTTAGCAGGTGCAGATACCTTACCTACAGCATCCTGCAACATCATCCTGAGTTTCACTGCCTCTAAATAGAAGCTGTTATATCCTCAAGAATGAACTGGGGAACAGACTGGGTAAGCTGACATATCTAGATCTAAAACAATAGGCTTTTAAAGAAGTTTTACTACAATTTCGTTTTTAGAATTCCTCCCAGGTAACTTTACTTCTAAGGCTATTTCCATAAAGAGAAATATTAATTATTTATAAGAGAGAGACCTCCACATATAGATGATAGATGCAAACAAGAGAAACAATTATGCAGAAAACATTCTGCAAGGTCCTTCCCCTTTCCTGATGGGGCCAAGGATAGACTGATACATTACCCATGAAGCCTGATGGCAGAATCGCTCACCTAGTGCTGTCACCACCACGCTGACCGGGGCAGAGGTCCTCTCCACCACCTTATGCCAGCTCCTGTTGTGCAGTGGCACCCAGATAGCAGCTTCACAAAAGTAGTAGCCAGAGTCCTCCACATCCACATCCCGCACCAAGAGGCGATAGGAGTTCCTGTCCACGTGGCTGAGGCTGATGAGAGTTGAATCGCTGACAACGGAATCACGGTCCATGCTCAGCAAAAGCTGAGCATCTGACAAGGTGTCATCAGGTGATGCAGAAAAATACCACATCACCTCTGCTTGGAAAATACCACTTCTGTCTGTTGTGATGTTGCATGTAAGATCCAGGGAGTCTCTTTCAGTCACAGACACATTGCTGGTTGAGATGACCACATCTAGAGCTTGGAAAGAGAGACACAAAAATTCAAATAATTTTTTTTTATTTGTTACTTTTAATAAAAATAATTCACTCTAAGTTGTCCAGGACTTCATATTCTGCACAACAGCAGCTTCTGAAGAGGCTCAGTAGCCCTGCCTTCAAATGCCTACTGGGTATTGAGCCGAGTGATCTATTGCAAGGGCAATACGCATTATCAGTCAAGCAAGGGATGTGTGATGAGGGCAGAGGGGAGAAAGGGAGGGAGAGCAGCATTTTTATAACTCAACAGCAACTGCTCCATGAAGGTTTTGTCTCTACCACAGACTGCACATCACCTTTGCACAGCAGGAAAACCTGTACAGGATTTTTCAGTCTTGCAGGAGGGTCAAAGTGTTTTGGGACTATCCCTCAAAAGACAAAACATCTACAGAAATCACTAGGAACTACAGTGGAACTCAACATGGTATCTGCTGATATATTTTTGAGCTCCTTGAACAGAGCAGGTTTAGATGAGAAGCAGCCATGGCCACATGCTGGAGCCCTGACTGACCTCAGGTGTGCTGCAAAAACATGAAATGGAAGCAAACAGAAAGCAGCAGTTACTCCCTACACAGCAGATTTTTCCACTTACTGCTCAGAACAATGCACACTGGGGACTTTAAAGCAACACCAAGAGCCACCCAAAATACATTTAACAGCCACTAGCCAGTGAATATTTT
Source organism: Malurus melanocephalus (assembly GCF_030028575.1). NCBI lineage: Eukaryota > Metazoa > Chordata > Aves > Passeriformes > Maluridae > Malurus > Malurus melanocephalus. The sequence goes on from NW_026623253.1 coordinate 2,833,545, forward strand.
TAATATACACAACACATATGGTCACAACCAGTATTCAAACAGGACCAGCTATGGCACATTAAGAGAAAACCATGGAATCAGAATGTCAGGACCAGGAGAAGAAAAGCCGGCTTTAGTTACTGGTGAGCAGTGAATAGTCAGAGCCATTGTCAAAAAAAATCAAACAATGCTCATCTTACCCCCTACCACCTGATAAACTGAACAGAAGGTAGCAGGTCCCACCTTAGTGCTGAAACCATGCCCAGACTAATCTCTCACTGGGACTTGCCTCAGTGTCTTACCATGGGATCGGAACCAGTAAGAAAGTCTAGCTGATTTAACAGACTAATACCAAAATGCAAAATAAGACTCATCTGCAAGGTTAAGAGCAGTATTTCTCCAAGGAGCATTTCTGTCTTCATGAAAATGACGGGCATTCAGAATCTGGCAGTATATGCACATAGAGGGACTTGGAGAGAGTTTACCCATAGGCATAGAACCATTTACATCTCAAGTTCATTTTAGCATGCGAGTGCACAGATTTCAGATGTCAGCACAAGATGTTCAAGTTCTACAGGATGTGCATACAGCATTTTGCTGGAGAATAACCTATCCCCTTTAGTATAACTTTGAAAAAGCCTTCATGCCCCTGACAAAGTGCCAGTGCTGCTAATGACTGAGGTTAAAATGAAGGCAAAAAAACCCTAAGAAAAACAAACCACAAAATAAACAAAAAACCCCACAACAAACAAACCACACACCTAAACCACATCAAAAAACTGTACTACTTCTGGCCCTGGCCACCCTCATGCTGTTTTCAGCCACTGATTAAACCTCACCTACTTAAACCAAACACTGCAAAAGTGTGACAAAATAGAGAATTACAGCTCTTAAATAGGCAAGTCCTGCATCAGCAGAGAGCACCTGCAAGCTTTGCTGTGCAACAGACATCCTGAAAAAGAAGGGGGTAGATTGATCCTGTCAAATTTCACAGGCTAAGTACCACCAAGACACTAAAACTACATCCAAATGAGCCAATCAAAAAAATCCGGACATTTGGGTACTCCCTATAGTGATTAAAGGATTACAGAAATGAAAAGATACCCTGCCTGTGTGAACAGTTCTGAAATACCATGATAATCTCATATTTCTGAGGGACCATCACTGCCTGTTTTTCCACCTATTGAGTGATAAGATGCATCACCCCCGCTCTCCCTCCTCYAACCAGCAGTGATAATGCTAATGCAATCAAGTGCTTAGTGCATCTAGTCCTGAAATCTGTATGGGCAGGGATATCTGGATATCCTGAGCACAGCACTGCATGTATTTTTGTCTCCTTAGCCAAGCATGCAATGATGTGTTTAACAGAACCATTACTGTCCTAGACCCCTGCCAAGAGGGCAGAGCAATCAGACCAGTGATAAAAATCATTGGCTATTTTGCCCTATTAATTTATCACTGCCTTCCTCCCYTCTCTTGATCTTTCCATGCTATTTTAATAAACAACATGCAAAAAAGCTTCATATCTATCACTGAATCACAAGTCACTTTCACAGGGTAAGTGCAGCTTTTTAGTGCTATGGAACCCTATGYTAATAAGAGAGCAGAGGAAAGGTTTTGGGTGAGCAGGTGTTAAATATAATGTTTATTTAAGAAATACAAAAACCACGACCAATCTGAAGTGAACAAAGGATGAGGTAAAATCTATGTCTAAGCATCTAAGAAGTTCCAGGCAATCCTTCCATGCCATCAACCCCTTTTCTCCAAAATAAAGCCAGGAAAATTATGTCAGGTCAGCTATCCAAACAGCACTCTGGGTTCTGCTGGAATTGCACCGTCTCTTTGTTCAGCTTACCCCAAAGTATCAGAGTCTGGACACAGCTCAGTGCTGGGACCCCCAGCCCACCAGGAACACTCACCGGTGCGCTGGATGGACACACTGGCGATCTCCACACTCTTCTCTTGGATCTTCTGCCACGAACCGTCCGCCCCTCTCACCCACTCGCTCACGAGGCACCTGTAGGCGCCGCCGTCGGCAGAGGAAGCCTGGGACACGGATAACCGGTACGTGTCGTTGGCTCCCGTGTCCAGCCGGATGTCCCCGCTACGGTAGCGCTCCTCGTAGCCRGGGCCCGGCTGGAATTTGCCCTCGTGAGTCAAAGATAGGATGTCCCGCCAAGAGGAGCCACTCTTGATCTGCCAGGTCACGTGCAGGTGAGTGTGCTCTGGAGAGGTGGTGGTCGCTGAGCAGCGCAGCTTGAAGGAGTCGCCCTCAGACAGCCGGAGAGACGTCGAGGAACGAGCTTTGGAACCGCTCACTGACAAGCCATCAGAAATCACTATTTGCGAAAAAAAAGACCAAAAGATACAAGCATCATAAAACAGAGTCAAGAAGAGAACACCCATGGTGACCTGTTCAGATATGATGCAATAAAAACACCACAGAGCAACACCTCGCCAATCATTCCTTCTTCCACACATAAATATATTCCGGGAAGMAGGAAATTCAGATGAAAAAGCACTAAAGGAAGTGCTCTGCTTTAAACAAGCCAAGACAAGAATTAATTTATCTTTCCACTCACTTTAGTTTCTCATTTAACGTCATCATTCTGACTATTCCTATACAGAACCATCTTGATTTTCATGGGAGTAAAAGATAGGACATGAGAAAAGAAATAATTCCAAATTTAATACTGAAAAACACAAAATGATAGAGCAAAGATAGGACAAGACTGCAGTATCAACGAGCTAAAGGAGAAAAGGAAGATTACCTCCTTTGTACAGAAAGATCCCTAAATGACACTAAAACTGAGAGAGAAGACAGTCTGTGGTTTTTACCTGAACTTAGCTTCTGTACCCGGAGGCTTAGGGACATGACATATTTGCAGACATCTTCAGAAAACCCACCGCTTAGTGTTTTATTTACATATTTACTAGACAGAAAAAGGAAAAGTGGTGTTTATAGTAAACAGCCTCTCTTCACTTCCTCACCTCACTTGCCTTTGCTATCATACTTCCCAATTTTCAACTCTGGCTTTAGGAGAATCAAAGAGGAAAGAGAAGAAGAAATTTTAAAAATATAAATCACAACRATCATGAACAACAGAAAGTAAACATTCTTAAAGTACATCTACAATCAGTGTCAAAAACAAATTTAAAGCACACCTCACTCTTCAGAAATACCTTTCACTTGGACCTCTGCATCATAATTTCCCTGAACGGTGGCATCAGTGCTGGGCGTGGAACATTTGTATCTCCCTTGGTCAGCTGGCTGGATGTTCCTAATCACAAGTTCCACAGCATCGTTGCTGCTCCGTCTCAATTTGATATCCCCACGGCCCACGCGTTTTTGGTACTCCTCAGAGGTGAAGGYAGAATCCCAGGTACTCACTATCCGCACGAAGTCAGTGTCCCGGGAGAACTCCCAGTCAAAGTTCTGTTCACTGGGTCCATCATAGTCACTAACACTGCAAGGGATTGCCACCTCCGTGCCCACCACTCGAATGAGGGGACCTTTGGGCACTCTCACAATTCGCCCTCTGCAGAAAGCTAGGCAGGACAAGAAAGAATAACACACAGTTAAGGACAGGCTTCAACCAGAAAAAAACCAAAACTTAAATATTCCAAGTTTGGGCATCCTGCTCTGCAGAAAGCTAGAACTAGTAAGAGCAATATTTCCTATTAATATCTAATCTCACTGAAGCAGGAGCCCTAAACACACCATTTTTAGTGTGGGCAGTCTTTGTTTCACTGCTTTCAGCGTACCACAAGGTAACAAAATGYTGATGGAGAGAAAATTGTAACGAGGAAAAAAAAAAAAGAGAACTAGCCATAGATCCAATGGATAACAGTTTCTCTTCTACAAGGCAAGTTCTACGTAAGATGTTTAAACAACATTAATAAGGGGTTTTCATTACTACAATGAGGGCATAATCTAATCAGGAATTTTTATAAGACTTCTCCTGATATCATTAGAGAGTCTGAWGTAGGAAATTAATTTTCCCCTAGACTGAGGGCCAGGAGAATTTTAAGCTGACGTTCTCTGAAAACGAGTATAGTCACTGCTGCCCTGAAGGTTCATGGCTTCTCTCACACAGGTGAGATTCCTGCCCTCCGAACTGATTTAAAAGGAAGAACTGATTATAACAGACAGACTTTGCTGGACTGGATTTCTGCAACCACAAGTTTCCTCTTTGGTGAAGGCCAGAACCTGGGAGCACGAGCAGAGCAGGCTCCCTCCAGAGCAGAGAAGCACAGAGTGCTCAGACCGTTTTTTCCAGGACCATCTCACCAGAAAAGTAGCAGGACAACAGCTTTTTCTGCAGAAGGCTGGCAAAGCAGCGTGTTATGCTCCAGGCAAAAAGTGTGAACCACTTAAACAAGCCAGAGGACCTGGCAAAGGCACAGCAAGAGACCTTTCTGGTTGATTTGGTTCTGTAGCCCAGAGAATAACCCCAGCAGCTGCACATGGATTCCAGCAGGTCCTTACTTCTCCAAAGAGCAAACTGCYTTGATATGTAATTCCAACCAGAGAAATTTCTTCAGAGATGAGTACTACCTAAACTCAGCCTCCAAACATGAACTGCTTACTGCATCCCACCACCTCCATAGCCACAGCAAAATATTTTAACAGCTAGGTACAACAGAAGCCAAAACACTGAAAGACAGGTCTTGATAAAACCAAGCAGATCTCTAACAACATCAAAAGAAGTTGGACCAAAAAGTTGATCTGAGATACCACAGAGGCAAAGCCAAATTCAAACRAACAACCTCCCAACACACAAAGTACAGCAACCCACAATTGCTACAATTCACCAGGTTCATTGGGAAAGCCACCAACTGATGACATGAACACCAATATATTTGCTAAGCCCCCCCCTCCCGTCACTCTTCACATCTTCTTGCTAGAGATTAAGACCCCACTTGCTGGTTTAGGACCATCATGCCAATAAGAATCCAAGTGTGGGCAAAAGAGTCTTGTGGACAGAAATCCCCCCACTGGGAACCTGCCATAAAGCACGGCTTGTCCCCTCCAGAGCAGTGTGGAGAAGGATGTTTTAAAGAATAAGATTTCCATGGGCACTTAAAAGCTACGCAAGCAGCTGTTCACACTGAGCATAACTGCAAGAGAAAAAGCGTATTTTTATTTGCAGTTATAGTTCAGCAAGCAGTTGAACCAAGGAGTGACACTGCCTTTACCTCCCCAATTCAGAACTCCTGCCATGCTCTTCACTTTGCAGGCTGTTCACGTGTACAGCTCAGTCATAACAGTCCAATTTCTTCATTGCCATGACCTTCAGTATTCAACATTAGTACTTCATTAAACTTATTTGTAATGCAGACTGARGTTAATCTCTTACCCCTTCTATCCCTCCCAGAAGACTGTTATTATATAGCTGATCAAGTGATTGACTCATCCTAATAAGGAAGCTGGACTTTTCTGCACCATTCACATGYGCGTTGGAGAGGAAAACCTCCACTGTCAATGTATTGTTCCATAGCCAGATGTCTTTAAGGACACGTCTCCTAACCTAAGCACCACACTGAAATATACAGAATATACAGAAGAACAATCAACAAAAAATAAAGCAGCTACAGGGCTCTGATATACTTCCTCACGAAGTCTTAAGTTGCATTCAATCCTTCAATTTATCCTCTTACAGAAAGCGGTAACAGCAGCAGGTAAGCCTTAAAGCCTGACAGTCAAACCAGCTTCCAGCAAACCACTGTGAGAAGTCAGCTCAGGATCCTGACTGAGGGCACTCTTCAAACACTGACATCTCTCTAGAAAATACTCTCTGGTAACACTAAAACAAGCAGACAACACTGTTCTGCGTGTGTCTTCAGCTGCAGACCCACATACCGTGCGCTGCTCTAATCCAATCTAGAGGTGACAAAGGCATGACTAATGTGGCAAGAGCTGCACATTTGTGTTTGAAATTAGCACCGACAGCTCTGTTTCTCTTCTTCCAAGGTCACTAAAGACCCTTTGACAGTAAATGAAGGTAGGGGGTGATTAGCACCTTCCWAAGGAAAGGCAAGCCAAAGGGAAAGATGAAGCACAGGGACTCCTCACCGGATCTGTTCCAAGTCTGTGCCCTATTGCTGGAGAGGAATGAATATCCCCCTCCCCACAGCACAGTCCCACAAGCAATTCCTGCCTAAGCCAGGGCTGGAAGGAGGGCAGTGGACCAGACTGCAGGAGAGAACAAGTTGTAACCGAACTTTATACTTTGCAAACAAAAACCATTTGTTGCTGCTACAGTAAATCAGAATTCTAGTGAGGCAGGGGCAGAGGCAACATCACCAAAAAAGAGAATGAGAACTTCCTGCAGAGCAGCTGCTCTGCCCTCCCCACAAGCAAGGAGCAGTGTGCACGGGGCAGACACTCCAAGGGTGAGCTGCACTTCTAAGCGACCCAGCAGGCTGTGAATTCAAGGTTCTACCTTTGGTCCTGCAGCAAGAGACTAAACAAGGTGTTATGGTCTTTGCTGTGCATTGGGGATTAACATTTCATGTAACTGTGGCAGAAGTAGCTAGAGACATGGATCTTGSCAAAAAGTGAGCTCCACATTACTCTGGCAGATAAGTGAAGAGCTTTTACAAACATTTTATTCTTACAGAGCCCAATGTTACTTGCACACACCGACTTGCCGTCCCAGAACATGATATAAGAGCTTAAAACTCTGTAAATTTGTTGGAAACATTTATTTTTCATGACACCCAATATATTTCATTGCTAATATAAGGTGACAGGTTCTTAATGAATTCATCTGAATTCCATTTAACTATATAAACAGAGGAGGACAAAACAACGTATWCTAGTGACAGAAAACAACAGAACTCTGACAATTCTGTATTTTTCACTGTCACTGGCCCCACCAAAGATGCATATTTAATAAGAACTCARCTGGATCCAAGTTAGTGTTGGACATCAAATTTGCCTGAGCACAAGGTTAACTGCCTGAACATAAAACTTTCTTTTTTACTCAGTTACCAGACCACCAGATGAAATTGCAAGGAACTGTTTTCCAAAACAAGAAGWAACGGAGCCCCTGTAAGGAGGACAGCACACAAAGAAAAGGTGTGGGACATATTCCTTGGGTTCATCAGGCAGGTGACACCACAACCAGGCAACACCAGTCCCTTTGCAGGGCCAGAAAACACAAATATAAGACAACCACAGAGCCCTATTTATCAAGCACTTGATAAGAGCATTCTCCCACAGGAATATATGAAGTACTCCACCAGAAACATGGACAAAGTGTTGCTCAAGATAGAATAATAATTAACTGGGGTCTGCCATATTAGTAAGATAGAGGCAAGGCAGCTCAGACACAGCCAAGGCAGCTTTGGGTCAGTATATTTTTCCTAGCAATGCTTCATAAACCTGTCCCACCACCCAGATGCACCATCTCACTGCTGGCATTAAATGAAATCCTTCCGAAAAGGGGAACAAGGAAAACAGATGATTGAATAGATAGGTTGYGAAGTCAGTCCGAGCACATTAAATAGCAACTTGTCATTTTTAGGATAAYCAAGAAAACAAGGTAGCAAAACTGTGCAGGATCTGCAGAACAGGTAGTCTGTTTAAACTCTCAACAAGCTACAAAACTCAAGGAAAAGGRTGGCTAAGGATTTCCCTTTGCATCAGGGACATTGTTATCTATACACATGAAAGTCTTCTAGGAGCTTCATCTTCATATACGTTTTGCATCTACATATCACTTAAGAACAAGATGAAAAGTAACCTGTGGAGTCATCCATGAGGCTGAGAAGGTATTACTGTGGCAAAGAGCACACTTGTGCTTCARCCCTCTTTTTCACAAGGTGCTTCCTTCCAGCCTGCACCAGACAGCTCTATCTAATAAGAAAACATGTTCTCATAGCAGCCCAGAGAAGGAGGTCGCCTCCACATCCGCCAGCCAGAGGAAAATGCAATCTGACATGCAGTAGGAAGCCAATTAAAGTCAAAAAAGTAAGAGCTAACGAATGAGTAAATTGGCTCAGACTAAGCACTCGAGCCTCTGCATCAGAAAGACTTAGAGCACACAGTCCAGCTCCTCAGTGAAGGCAGTCACAGGAGACACAGCGACAACTTTGCTGACGCCTTTYATCTCAAAAGAGCTTTCCGAACAAAAGGTTGTTTCATTTGCCAACTAAACATTACCATGTCGGGGAAGGAAATACCCAGCAGCCCTTTCAAATTCACAACAGTTTATGACAAGAAAAAAATATACTGCAGCCAACTTTGCAACTGGTGGTAAGGATCCTCCCTCCCTGAACTCCTCCGTTTATTCCCAGCCGAGGCACTCCTTGCTGCAGCCCTGTRGGAGAGGGCTGAGCAGGGGCAAGGCTTCTTGTGCCACACTGGAGTATGAGCAATAATACTCCCCCACCAGTAAACTGTGCACTCTGCCTCCTATATCCAGCAAAATCCCAAACCTCTCACTTCTGCACTGAACTGCTTAACTACAGTGCTTGTGGTGCATGAAGCCTTTTTCCAAACAGAAGAAAAAATACTTAATTTTTGCATATTGTTTTTATCCCAYCAGAGTCATGTCCACACAAATCTTCCTCCAACATTTTTAGAAAAGAAAAAATCAGGCTCCTGCTGGGAAGCATTCAGCAACTTTCCCAAGCAAGSAGGCAGGTGAAGGGACAGGCAGCATGCCACACATTCACAGGCTCTCCTCTTGGGAAGGAGAGCCAAAGCAYATCAGCATGGGAGATTATAATACTTATCTAAAATCTGTCCCTTTTCCCCTTGCCTCTCCTCCTAGCATCAATTATAATCAAGCAGCTACACATCAAGAATGTCATCTGCAACTATCTGGGAGCGAAAGAACAAGTTATACCAAACACGCCTACAGTGTTTGAAAACCTTTCAATACGGTTAAGGCAATTATATCTTTAATATATAAATAACATGATTTTCCTAGAAGAGGCACATTTAAACAAACATTTTACTTTGGTATTTCCTCCACTTATTTAAATACAGCCAATTGCATTTTCTGCRCTGCACTGTATAGTCTGAGAGAAAAGAATCAGAGATTAAGCAGAAAAGGGAAGTTCTTGAAGTACCAGAAAGGCAGCTACCGATCAAAATCTCCCTATTACTCCCCAAAAGAGAAGACAAAAACAAAACTAAATAAGTGAGATCCATTACCATTCCTGCTTAACACATTACATAATCATACTCTTCTTTCCAGAACAGACAAACACAGCAGGGATTGGGATCTATGCTAAATGAAGTGGTAGGCTATTCCTATTCTTTCCAAACTACAAAATTCAGATTGCCTTAATCAGAAGCAACCCAGACATCCTGCACACAGAAGGAACAAGGGACTCTTTTAAAAGAGATCAAATTTGATTCTTTATGTCCAAGCTGTAATCGCCACAGAAGCCTGGGATCATCTGAGGCACACAGCATTCCCTCCATACCCTGCAAGACAACAGTAGAGTTACACCTCCCTGACTGAAATACTTCCTTACCTAAAAAAAGTCCCATAGATCTTTATGGCTTGAAAGATCTGCAGCATATCATCTGAAGATATCAGAGAAGAGCAAATSAAAGAGTCCGTGAGAGAGACATTTACATTGTTCTTTCCCAGGCGGCTAGGATTCTTTTTTTAGATAATGTAGAGTTCTTATCAAAAGGAATTAGCCTGGGTGTAATTGCTTAAAACCCATTATCTCTATCAGGATGAAGAAACGCATACTGCATCTTAAGTGGAGCCTCAGAAAAGCTATCAAACTGCAAGGCTGCTGGATTGCTCTAATCTCCACACCATCTGAGATCTCAGAAAAGCCACATCTCCAGTCCAGGGTGAAAAAGCAAGCACCTCCCCAGCTGGACTCCATGTATACCATGCAGACCAACATTCACGTGTAAGCATGTGAATGTTAATTTTGCAGGACAGGAACAACCTGTCTTCACCACTCACYCCCTCACCCACCACCACCAAGCCATGGGATTTCAAAAGCACCTAAAAAAMCATGAGGCTTTCACCAGGACACAGTTCTCAGTTATCACAGAACCAYAGAATGGTTGGGGCTGGAATGGACTTTTACAGATCATCTAGTTCCAACACCCTACCATGAGCAGGGACATCTTGCACTASACCAGGGTGCTGGCAGTTTCAGCCAACCTGACCTTGAACACTTGAAATGATGGGGCAAGCACAGCTTTTCTGGGCAACCTGCTCCAGTGCCTTACCACCCTCATCATAAAGAATTTCTTCTCAACACCCAATCTAAATCTGCCCTCTTTCATTTTAAAGCCATTATCCCTTGTCCTATCACTACATGCMTCGGTAAAACATGTAAGAAAGATGGAGAGACAAGCCCCCTTTAAGTACTGAAAGGTCACAACACGATCTCCCAGGAGTCTTTTCTGCTCCAGGCTTGACATCTCCAATTCTCTCAGCCTTTCYCCATAAGAAAAGTGTTCCAGCCCTGGCAGCAGTCAGCTGGCCTTGCTGTCTAAAAAGACAGGGACAATAAGGAAACAATACTTCACCATACACCACACCATATCATGGCAGATGGCCAGCAGTTTATCTGACCACTGCTCAAAAAGATTAATTTTGGAAAAAACATCACCGAACCATCTCACAAAAATAAAAGGCACCTTCCCTGTCTCTGCTAAGGCAGCTGCAACAGGCAGCATTGCCTTCCCTGCTTTCTCTGGGGCTTTTGGGAATGAAGCGCTGGTCACCTGTTCAGCTGCCCTCTTGTGAAGATGAGCTGACTGGYGTCTTTCTCTCTGGCACATCACCCATTTCAATCCTGTGCCAAAACAAGCGACAAGAATTCGTTCTAAGTACTCCTGAGAATTATTCATGCTACAATACAAGGAGAAGAGACCAGTCAACTCCAGTGGAAGCTGTAAGGCAGAAACCAGGCTGAATATGCAGGTAGAGTTTAAAAACACTATCACTGGCTGCTGACAGCACAGATCCCACTGTGCACCACTGCATCCTGGCCATAGGAAGAGGTTTGCTACTGGAAGGCAGACCAAGG
>NW_026623253.1:2844712-2849026 GCF_030028575.1 Malurus melanocephalus
AAACAAAAAAAAAAAACCACCTAGCAGGCAAAGATGATACTAAAGATCATGTTTTAGATTCCTCTGGATGTCAAACGATTCCATCACATATAATCTCTATTCCTTTTCCCTACCACTGACTGACAGGTAAAGATAAAAGGCTGTATCTAAGAACTACTTTYTGACAGCTGAGAGCAAAAAAGAAAGGGGAGGGGGGGAAAAGCCCCATGAAATGCAGGAATTAACATGCTCCTTCTTCCTGGGTCTCACCTGACAAATCTGTCCCTGCTAATGGCCTTCATTTACTGTCCTCCAAATAGTCTCACAGATCTCCATTTTTATTGTACTCTGACAGAGTAGCCTGTTCAGGTTACCTGGTAACATCTGACCCAAAAAGTCCAGGGATTCTGGAAGTGGTATTTAGACTGCCACACAAAACAGGTGATTTTCTGTTGTTCTTCCTCAGAAGCAATTTGTGTTGCACAGAAGTTCAATATGTTACATTCTAAGGAAAACAGTTGACAAAGCAGTAAAGCCCACAAGTCAAGGCTGAAGARCATATTTGGAAACCAGGCTGCAAATATTTCCAGAAATGCTGGATCTACAGTATCTTCACATTTCCTTTAGTGGGGAGGAAGTACACAGGTTAAAAAATACCTATTACTAATGCCAACGGTATTAGTTGAACAAGAGCGGTATTTTTTAAAAGTCCCCAAACTGGAATATACAGAATTAAAATCAGTGCTGCTCTGCAACATCATTAACTTGCACTTATTTCTTATCTTAAATCTTTCCCAAAGCAGTTGRAACTGAGCAGAGCAGTCCAAATCCATTTGTTCTATATTGCAATTTCCTCTAGGCACAGACAAACCATTTTCTTTGCTCTACGTGGAATGCTGCACACCACTAGGATTAAACTGAACTTTTTGGGAATTTAACTGCAGTAAACAATCTGAATAGATAATTCCTAAATCTGCATCTCCATTAACTAAAAATCATACACTCAGTGAAAATCCAAGACAAAAAAAAAATCCATATTTTTGAAAGATCACATTAAAACTCCAAATGCTACTACTTTTTTAACAGCAGGTCTTTAAACAGGACATAGCACATAGTGGAGCTGATAAAGCTGGAAAGCAAAGACAAAGCACTTTTGTCAAAAGACTTTTTWAAAGGATGCACAAATAGCAATATCCATGTGTTTCATAAACCTGTTATTTGTATAATATATATATTAAGAATGAAATCCTCAATCATTCCCTCCTCTCCTAAAAATAATTTCTGATATCATCACCCCTTTTTCCTCCTGAAGCAGAAAGCATTGATTTTTACTAGTGTGAAGTAATGATTTGTTTTCCAAGTTTTTTTTAATGTTAGGTAATGCACAAAAAAAMCCCTTTAAAAATGCTAACAAATATAAGAAGTGCTGAAACCAACATAAAATCTTTTTCTTTTCATTGACAATTATACTAAAAGCAAAAAGCAAAGCAAGAAAAAGCACAAACAACTGTTTGGAGTTTTTTTGTGGGGGATGTTTCTTGGGTGATTGTTTTGACTTGCTTTTAGATGTGAGCTTTTTATTTGGTGTTTGTGATGGCGGGCAAGCTGTAGGAGGTTTTTGTTGTTGGTTTTSTGTGTTCTTTACCTGCTTAAATTTGGTGACATTTGTCCACTGCAATTTAACCCAACTCGCCACTCATACCAGACAAAGTCCTGTCTAAAGCCAAGACTGGAAAATGACATTTTAGAAGCCCCATRCTTTCACAATCCAGGTATTACTAATCTTAACTTCCACTTCCCCAAGAATTATTTTGGGGATCAAATCTCCACACGCAGTTTCCTATCAAGCATTTCACTGGATGAGCAAAGGCATCCTGGAGGCATCAGCAAAAGCAGCAGCAGAGGCCCATCACAGCTCAGCAGCCACAACGCCAATGACGCCACACACGCACACTTGGGCTCTCACTCTCCAGCTGGGATCCTGAAGGGCAGCTTCCCTCTGCCTGCATCTGCTGTTGTGAGAGATTATGGAAGGAGGTGGCAGGGCAGCCAGGCTGCTGGAACWGCTCAACAAGGCAGCATATGGCACTGGCCCACCTTGGCTCCACACTGGACAACTGATTTGCAGCCACAGGAGCCAGTGGGGGGATGGAGCTCAGTGTTTTAGAGCAATCCTTTTTGCCTGTAATTTAATTTTCTAACGGTCTCATCTTCACYGTAAATAATCTCCGAGCAAGCGGCCACATTAAAACTGCCAGCAGCAGATGCAGACAGAAGGGGTGTTATGGCACGGAAAGAAGTGCTTGTGCCTTGTCGGCACATGTAGGTGAGTGCAGTAGCACAGCTCTGCCAGGCCTTCTTGCAGCAAGGCCTACTTGAACATATTAACCAACTACACCAAATTAAAAAACAGGAACAGTTAGGTTTCAGGCTCATTTCACTGTATCACACTGTTTCTTTACATAAAGAGGAGAGCAAAGATCCATACAGCCAGGCAAAGAGGACATAARCCAATCCAAAGCCATTACCTAACCTGTGCTCTAGCAACTGGTGCCCCCAGAGGATTTCACCTGGGCACCTACACAACCACCGTATCCATACTGCTGTCTGAAACCTGGAAAACTGGAGGCCAGTGCTTTCCAAGCCCTTCTCTCAATGCCCACAGATCCAATTAGCAACCAAAAGCCAATTTCAGGTCATGCAGAGCAACAGTGTTTAGTATGTTAMTCTCTGTGGAGCCCGTACGATATTTTTCTCCTGGACAAGATGGAAGTGTGTGTGCGYACAGAGCATGATTTAAGAGACATCAGGGCTCTTCCTCCTTTAATACAAGATTTACATAACTAATTCTGTAATTGAGAACAGGACTGCAAGGTATTTACAGTACTTGATGCTGCTGAGCTTTTATTATTTGCTATAGGAGAGACAATGAGAAACTCTTGCCCCAGAAAAGATAGGTAGTCTCATTTGTAGCATTAAAAAAAAAAAAAAAAAAAAAAAAAAGGAAACACATGAAATTACCCATTTCAGGAAGAGATATTTTTCTATTACAGAATCATTTCTCTCTTCCAAAGCAGAGGGTCAGCGGTTCAGTGGGGGCAAGAGAAGAAAAGAGGTCTGGATAAGAAAAAGATGAGARGTCAGGGACATAAAACAACATCTAGAAGGCACACAGGGATTCCAGTCAAGGTCTCTGTGCAACCCCCACACAGACCRTTAAATAAAATTACCCCCAGATGAGTCTGCAAAACAGCTGGCTTTGAAAACAGGCATGCCACAGCAATCTTCATTATTTGAAAAGGACAAATACCAACACAGGACAGTTCTGGAAACAGAGGGAAAAGCCTCACAAACAACATTCGAATCAATATGGCTGGTTTCATCATGACTTCTGAAAATTTAGAACAAAGTTTTAACTCAGTGGATAGCTCAAGATGGCCTCATTTACTTTACTAATATTTAAAAATAAAAATAAAATCCCCATCACAAAGAAAATTAAGAGTAGCACAGCTGTCTACTTGAGCACTGGCACAGTCTAAAAAGAGAATAGGCTGCAGAGGGCAGCTGTTGCGAAGCCCCCAAGAATCACACTGAGCATGTTTGGGGGATTGCAATGTACCAAAGACCCAAGACACCTGAAGCACAGCAGACGTGCTCCTAGAGTGACACTTCTGGCTCAGTTACATCCAAGGGGATACTAACTGCACATGCAGATTGCTTCCCAGTAAAAAAGCAAAKTGCAGAAACTGGGACAATGAGGAGATTCACCTCGGAAATTCAGTCCTCGACAACCAAAATGGTAATGAAGATGCAACCTGTGTGCTCTTAAAGGATGCTTAAAGGACTGCTCACATTTGAGCTTCAGCGTGGAAATGGAAACTCTTCCCTAACTCACAAATGTGAGCTAAAGCCATGAACATGTGTGTGGCCAGGATTTGAAATCCACCCACACTTCACAGCTTCACTTATGCCTGCTCAACAAATTTAACAGCCAAAATTTCCAAAAAAGCATGCAAGAGTCAAAAATTTCCTGGCATTCAGTGCCTCCAAGAGCTTGAAGGCAAATTAGCTGTGTAATTAGCTGTCTGTGGCCCCAAATCCTACCTCTAGAAAGCTGTTCTCACACATGAAAGGAAACAGTATTGTATGCGGCTGCTGTTTAATTTCCTGGAAGATTAATTTTACTGGACGAAAGAAGAGACTTTCTGGAACAGGTGGGCAGGTACGTGCAYGTGGGCAGCACAAAAGAGATTCAGAAACCAGCAAAGCACTGAGCAAGCACCTGGTGAAATTCCATTCCCAATTACCGCAGTCCTGGAGAAAAACAAACACTTC
>NW_026623253.1:2849276-2864553 GCF_030028575.1 Malurus melanocephalus
TTGAGCAATAACCTTCTGGGGAGCCAAGTCTCCTTTGTAAAATTCCAGGCTCACAGTCTCAAGCCTTCCATCACCTCTGAAAACCCTGCCCTATATTCAATGCAGGTATTTTGTTACCGCCAGTACCAGAATAGCAAGATTCATCAATTCAGCACCAGACCAAGGAAGACCAGCAGTCTTTTCATGTTCCCATCACAAATTTGAAGTCTTTTTTCCCTTTAGATTATATGCCAGCAAGTTTTCACTGTTACCTCTTTGATTAACTCACAGGATTTGCCACAGTACCTGCTCTTGCCTCWGCACTCAATCCTGAAGAGCCTCACTGGCACATACAGGAACAGGTAGCACTACAGAATGTCACACACATTTMAGCTTCTGCAGAGAATTTTATGGCATTCGATATGAGAAAACCCACTTGTAGTCACGTAATAAAAGACTATCACAGCATACTAGCACTTGGAGTCCTAGCAAAGTTTGGGGTTCAGCCTTTAGCTACCCATTTTTGGAAAAGCACACCCCAACACACATCTTAAAATGTCTCCTGTTATTCCTGCTTTTGAGAAATATATCTCCTCAGTAGAAACTTTGCTGCTGTCATTGACATGCTATGCATTGGTAGTCAACACCACAGATGATGAAAGAGAAAGTGAACACACAAAAATCAGGTAATTGGTGCCAACACCCAGAACATTTCAGAAACCAACTTCAGAGGAAGCCCAATGCGACACCCCATGAGCCAGCAAATAGTTGGAGGAACAAGCCAAGGTTAAGCATGTTAAGGCCAGGTTGGATGGAGCTCTGAGAAGCTGGTCCAATGGAAAGTGTCCCTCTCCACAGCAGGGTGGTTGGAACTAGATGATCTTTAAGGTTCCTTCCRACCCAAAGTATCCCATGTTTCYATGAGGATACCACCTCTAACTTAGGAAGCTTCCAAGCTACATATGAGCATGAGGTGATACACTAGGATAGTAACAGGCTSTGTTCACTCTTCACTAGGCTTCCACTCATGGCCACTGTCAGAGGCAAGACCTGAGGCTAAACACATCCTTCCCCTCTCTTCCACAGCCTCAGGAAGCAGGAGCCTCAAGGCACTACCTTTTTACCACTGCTGCTCCTCAGCGGAACCCAGGCTGGTAACTAGGCTGGGCCCAGCAGTGAGAATAGAGGCATAAAAAAGAACGAACGAACACAGAATTTTCAAGTAACTCCAAAATCAGAAGCAAGGGAATCCTTTTGAGCATGAAACAAGAGTGAAAGGCGGGTAGAGAACCAACATGACATTAAAATAGCAGGAGGAGGAGAATACGATTTTTGAAAGACACCCAGAGGGAAAATGCTTAATTGTTTCTTTTCTGCTCCAGTCTYCTTGCAGAACTATTCTAGGTTACACTATTTAATAAGACAACCTACGCACAAAATAAGTAGCTGTTAATATTTGGGTGAAACTTGGGATATGCTGAAATTACTCGGTAACTAACACTTATAATCAGCTTACATTGAAACAGACAGCAGATTGYGTGCACCCCAGGCGTCCTCACATTTGCTGTGCTGGAAAGAACAGTTATGTCCCACAGTACATTGTTCAGCAAAGAATGAACAAAAGAACAAAAGACTCTACAGTCAGACTCCATCCCAATGGACAGCATGACAGCCATTTTGTGGATCCTGCACTCATGGATCCGTATGGTAGCATGTAGCATAACATGGTACACGTATGTAGCATAACATGGTACACGTATGTAGCATAACGAGTACATACAACATGTCAAGTACACACTGCAAAAGCAAAAGTGCACTGCAGACTAAGCCTCAGAAGTCTCTACCAACCACTGTATTGATGCAAACAAAATTTTATTATCAACTGAAATTATGTCCARTGCAAACACAGTAGCTGTCTAACAGCATAGGAACAGAAGTGGAAAGTACACCACCAATTTGGAAAGTCAAGGATGCTAAAATTCACCTGGAGAGCTACAGATGGAGTTGGCCACAAACACTAGAATTAGCACTCAGTGATTTTTAAAGCATGAGAGAAGAGCCTTAGTAGCACCTTTCAAGTACCTTTGGGACTTCTAATGAATAGGTGTCTCTGAATTGTCCCCTTGACTTGGTGCAAACAGCCCTCAGGTAACAAAGGATGTACTCGATGCAGAGAGAGTCAATATTCCCCAGAAATACTTCTGACTGGGCCCAGAAATCCAAAGCATGAAACAGTCCTAGCAGAGCAAGCCCTGATCCCCTGGTCAGAACACATCCTGGAAACCATGCCAAGCCAAAAGAGACCTGTTCACCAGCCTTGGCACTTGAGACCACGTGAGCTGGCACATCCCTCTGAGTGTAAGCACAAAACACAGACCCCTACGTAWGAAAACAGGAAGAAAACAGAAATGTGATATCCATTTGTACCACACCAACCTGAACTGGAGAGGTGTTCATTTGGCACCTAAGCCTTGAACTCAGGCTGTAAAAAAAAAAAAACTGAAAGCCTGATCTCACAAGCATTAACAAAAACCCCAAAAACCCAAACCAACAGACAAAACCCCAAAAATATAAGCAAGTAAGGGACTGAATACTGTGCAGCACCATGAAGTTCTCCTTGCTCACATACTTCATGATACCATCTGAAAAGATAGCATTGTTTAAAAAGCCTGTGCTATATCTAAGCCCCCTTGGGCAAAAGAAAAGGAGTTATGCCTTCATTAATTCTCAGTAAGAAGCAGGGTATACATGTACWCAGACTTCTCAATGGATGGTTTAAAAATAAAGTATCCTCCTCCTAGCTCTGCACCTTGCCATGTCCAATGTCAGCAATACATAACAATGAGACTGACAAGCCTTTCATAAATAAACACAACAAAGCTGTTTATTTCCCTTTTAATTTCTTCACTGTTTATAAATTCACACTTTAAAGCTCCTAAGTACTACTTACATGCCCTGCTCAATTTTTATTTTACTACACCACATAMCCAGCTGGGTTTCTCTCTTGCTGAAATGGCAGCCGTAAGTCATGTTAACAGCAGCACTATCCTATAGAAAATTTGTTTATTATTAGAGAGCGATCAGTATTACAACTGTTATAAGAAAATAACGAAGTACCTAAAAGGCACTCCTGCTACCATTGAAGACCTAAATAGAAGATACACACAGAATTTACAGGGCTCTAGTTAACTATACAACTTTGCTCTCACCTCCTGCCTCCCCACTGAATTTTTCAGAAAAAAAATAACAGGTTTTTAGAGATTAATAATCTGAAGAGCATTTCCCAGGATGTTAAACCTGTTCAAATCCACAACACYGAATTATGATGTTTCAAAGAATTCAAGCAGAAGAGTACCCACCGTCAAGYAATGCAAGAGCAGCCTACAAATGCCTCCACTCTTTGTAGTTTTATAGCCTAWGCTTACCAGGAGTCAAAATGCCGGGCACAAAGCACACAACGAGATCATGTTTTGCCTTTCCCCAGACAAAACACAGATTATTTAAAGATCTTTATTCCTTTCACAAGGAATAAGCAAGCCTTGGACAAGGGATTGCTAGGAAGTCTTAGAGTACAGAAGTCCAGTCTGTTCCTAGATGGAAAGGCAACACTCTTTGCCTCTATTGTAAAAGGATATCCTCTTTACCAAAGAGAACTGTGTTTTTTTAAAAAAAAAATCAGTTTAATATTTAAGTAATTATCTTCCCTGGGCAGTTTTAAGGTATTTATATTTCTGCCTACCCTGTTCACACTACTTCACTTTCATCCCTTTTAGCAGTTCAGTGTAAGAAATTCACTACCTGTCTATCACCCACAATTGCTCAGTACAATCAGTGAATTCTCCCAGAGTTCTCTGAGATCCTACTGAAAAAAATCTCTCTACTGATGAAAAGAACCATCTTCATTAATCCACCTGGCAGATGTATTCTTCCCTTCTAATCATTATGTGAGTTTACAAATCTAACAAAGCTGTACTCACATCACATTATTCAGATTACAAATTCTCTGGGAAAAGAAAGCTCTTGGGCATGGTGCTGTAAATCATCAAAACCACTTCTTACTCCTAGCTGATATTTTAAGAAAAGGTATGTACACAGCTGACTGCTATGGGAGAGTCACAGACGTGGTCAGTCAACTAACTGGTTATCACTGAAACAAACATCTGCTAAGCAGCAGAACTCAATAATCAGAACTCTGTTCTGCAGGAAGGATACATATTTATACAGGGCAGCTCAAACTCTGAGTGAAACCCACCCAGAGGATTGTAAGCCAAGGCTGTAAGTTATCTGCAGAGAGCCTGAAACAACAGCAGAGGCAAAAGTTGCATCCTTGAATGTCGACACCAGAAGCCAGWAACAAATTTAACATCACTACTGTGGACCGTTTCTGGATTTATGTGTTTTTATGGAAATGCACAACAGCTGAATGTTCAATTGCAGTTATCACAGTCAGACTAACACCGTGAGGCAGCACTGGGGTTACAGGAAACATCCTGCAGGAGGAGTTTAAAATGAAGCTCCCTAGTTTCTRTCAGCAAAAGATAAGAAAACAGATTTCCTCAATCTAACTTCACAACCTCCTGGTAAGCCTGGATGTCACTCAGTTACATGTTTCTACCKATTTCATCTTTAAATGCCAAAAATACCAAAGGATAAGGAAAGAAAACACTGATAGAATCACAGAGTATCCCAAGTAGGAAGGAAGCCATGAGGACCACCAAGTCCAACTCCTGGCCCTGCACAGGACACCCCAAGAGTCACACCCTGTGCCTGAGAACATTGTCCAAACACTTCCTGAACGGTGTCAGGCTGATGCCRTGACCACCACCCTGAGGAGCCTGTTCGAGTGCCCAGCCACCCTCTGGATGAAGAGCCTTTCCCCAATATCCAACCTGAACCTGATACAACTTCAGGCCAATCCCTCAGATCCTGTCCCTGATCACCACAAAGAAGAGACCAGTGCCAGTGCCTGTCCCTCCTCTTCCCCTCATGAGGAAGTTGTAGGCTGCACTGAGGTCTCTCACTCTCCTCCAGGCTGAGCAGAACAAGTGACCTCAGTTGCCTCCATACGGCTTCCCCACCAGTCCCTTCACCACCTTCACAGCCCTAATTCCAATCAGTTTCTATCTCAACATAAAAAAAATCTGTAACAAGCAGAGGTAGATGATGCTAAGGAGGGGGAATCCAGAAATGGACAGTGGAATTTATGTATGACCCCCATTATAAATTCAAAGAATATTCTRCCATCTAGCTCATTTTTAGAGCTCAGGTTTTAAACTACAGCTTTATTATTACTTGAGACTTGTGACAGGCGCTTCCATGCAATGCATAATTCAGCATTCATGTGGCAAAAATCATCAAAATTACAACAAGTCACAGAATAACTGTGTAACAGRGTAGCAGTGTTTATGTAACCACAGTAATATTCTTTAGAGATCTTTCATTAGACCAGCTGTTACAGTAAGAAGAGATGGCATACCTGTCTTTTTTCTGAAACAGATACAGTAAGAAACTTCTGTAAAGTTTCACCAGCACCAAGATCCTATTGAAAAAATCTCTCTGCTCTTACATCTTTGCTATCATTCTGCCTCAATGAGCTCAAACGCAGCTCASCTCACGTCCCACAGCCTCTCACAGTTCTGTCCATCACAAGCATACACTCCAGTGCTTCTACTCACAGTGACTTTCCTGCAGAACAAAACACCCAAGATGACCTGACAAAATCCTTGCTGGCATTCACACTTCTGATGCTGCAAAGAAGACTATTTGGGTAGAAGTGGATTGAAATGGAATAAAAAAAGGCAGGCAAAAGATGACTTCATGCACAGAAACAGATGTTCTGAAAGAGGGCAAGAGAGAGATTCTACTCTCCTAAGAATGCCTTCAATATCTACCRCCAGATAAGCAGAATTCTGTCCAAGTGCTATTCAGATTTCCCAGCAGGTATTCACTGCCCTTCACCTACTTCAATTCAAAGCACACATGCCATCTTTCCCAAGAAAAAGGCGATGCAGTACAGGCAGGCTAGCTAGTAGACAGTCGCAGGCTAGCTAGTAGACAGTCTCAGGCTCCTGTGGCAGAGGCTGCTCAGACAGACCCACAGATCTCCTGAAGCTCCTACCAACTCTCTAAGTTATACTCAGTGCACGATCCCACCGTCTGCAAGAAATGCCACAGCAGAACAACAGCACAGACAAGCCATACTTGCTCCACTTTGCACATCTTTAGAGAGCAAGTGCCCATCCTGACTCATCCAGACACTGCTGCCTCTGGGAAGGAGACCTGTTTGAAACATGGTAAATGTAACAGAAGCAAGTTTTATATCAAATTACAAGAGAGGAGTACATGCAATCGCATGTAAGGAATTTAGAGGTCTTGCTAAAGACACAGAAACAAGCATCAGACCATTTCCTGTCATCACCTGGTGACATATACCCAGGACTATAGAGAGGCCTTAAAGATAGGGCATTAATTACCACAAGTTAAGAATCTCCTTGGCTCTRTGTATTGAAAACAATCACTTCATGAGCCCTTCAAGTTTCTAATGCATGTAAAAGGAGCAATTGCTGGGGAGGTGCAGAAGGAAGTGGTGGTGCTAACTTGGTATTCCAGGAAGCATTCAAATCATTTTGAAGGCCAAAATTCTTCACTCACCCATGCAACCAAAGCAGCCAAAACCTGGGCAGACAGGGCTGTCCCTCCAAAAGCCTCCCTGTGCACTCGTCAGCCACAGCCAACACACACCTGGCTGTTTTGTATCAGAAACAGGGTTCCAAGCTYGCTCAGGAGCCAACCTCAGGCGCAGAGCTTTAATTCCAAGAAACATCTGTGTACTTATGACGGTCACCTGACCAAAGCCCCGCTCTGGACTGCGATCAAGATCCCARAGCAACAGGGCAAGCCTGACACTGGAGGATTAGTGCTGAGGCCAGACTGCCACTCATGTGAGAGCAGAACTCACGCTGGACTTGGGCCAAACCCACACCTGCAAAGCATGTTCTCACCTCAGTGCACCAGCTCCAGAAATGCAACAARAAAAGAAAATGCCAAAGAAGAAGAAATCCAGCACATTACTTTGATGACAAATGCATGTTCCATGAAACTCCATGTAAGGGGACTCATTTCTAATTCTGGTTAAGAATGATTAAAGCAAGGAAAGCATCCAGTCTGAGTAGAGAAGCACCCCATGCACTGCCCTGCATCCACCATAGGTTCCTACCCTCCCCAGATGAACAAAGAGGTTTAAGTGTCTCTCTACAACATCAGACAGGGAGAAAAACCTCTCCATATACAAACAAACTAAAAGCTGACTGCTAACACCAAGAGGTGGGTCAGTGAAAAATACTTCAAATTACCTTTAACAGCTACTTTCTGAGTAGCTTTGGCCTATCTCTGTTGATCCTTACAGGTTTATAAGGCAAAGTCTGGAACAGGCACACGCCCTACGGCCTCTGGTCATCAGCAGGAACAAGGGTGCCATGTGAAGTCTCATTTGTTCTTCCACTACTTCGGAAGGATATCCCCACCCAGTAACTCTGTTCACAGTACTGCAGCCTCCCCCTCAACCCTCCTTTTCAGACTTAAAAGGCAGACACCAGCAACAACTCAGATGCCTCAGCATACCCTGCAGCCACATGCATCACACTTCAGTCCGTGTTTTAAACTCTGCAGGAGTCTACAATTAGATATTCCATTTACCTGCCAGTGGTGAGCAAAAAACTTTCCTTAGAAAACTAGGATATTTCAAGATTCAACTGCAGAACTTTGAGAAACCTACATTTTTTTTACCAAGGCTGTTTTGTGGTGATAAATGCCCCAGCACCACCATCTCATGCAGACTTACCTTTTAACTAATTCTTCCATTTTAAACAAGCTATTCCTCCACTTCCCTTTCTCTGTGGAAAGCATGYCCTGCTCCATTTACCTCTCCTCACCTCTCTTCTCCCATCTCTAATTTCAAACAACAGCCATACTTCTGTGCCCACTGACCTCTGGGTATATATGCTATTTTCTCAACTTTTTTTTTTTTAACATATGAACCCACAGACCAAGGGTTGTCAGCAGCTTTGCAACTATTGACAGGTGCCTATCAATACAGTTGCCAGCAGACATGGCTCAGTCAATAGCTTTAGTGACCATTCAACACTGCTTTGCAATAAGAGAGGGAAGACCCAGCCCTGTGTTACTTCCCACCTCTAGACAATTACAGAGTGGTTTTGTCTCCAATAAGCTGTCATGCTCTTTATTTTCTCCCTGATGAAGCCACCTTCAAGCACTTAAGCTCTGTATGCCAAAGGTACAGCATGCCTTGCCTAGAACMAAGCCTGAGATCAAACAGAAACAAGGTTGATGCGATACACTTCTCACTCTACATTAATTTAAACCTCCAGATGAACTGGATGTGAACAMGAACACTGCGCATAAAGGCTCCTTGCACAGACACACTCCATCCACTGACATCACCTCCACAATGTACAGTATGTTGCTGGGCTTCTAAAGAACATAACACCTCTTTTGGGGCAAGATGGGTGTTATCTGGGTAAATATTAGGGGTGGTGCTCTGAAAGCACAAAACAGACAGTGGCAATGGCAAAAGGCAAAGGAAGATGCATCACCTCTCCCACCCCCTAGCACCTGGAAGAGGATTAGAGTGCASACAGAAAGACTAACACCTCACTGCTTATTCTAACAGTKYCCATTAACAAATAATTGCCTATTTTCACCTCAGTATTACTCGCTGCATTCAAGCACAAATACAYGTGCTGATGAGACATGCATTTCTAGAGGGAAATGGGTATTGAAACTTAAAYTACTATTCACAAATCAAGCAAATTCTGAATTTTTGCTCAAAATTAGTATGTTTGGTACCCTGAAAATCTAGGAAGCATCCTCTMTTATTTCAGCATCTGTTTCATATTTAGAAGCTATTCTTTGCAAATGCAGGGGTCACACTGCTTTTAAAGCAGCCTCTGCCAATTCTCTTTTGCGGGGCACATTTAATAGCGAATTCCACTGCCACAGGATTCACTGTGTAATAATGAAGGGTAGCGTGTCAATAGATGAAACTGCACACATCAATAAGGAGCTGGCAGAGGTCCCCGCGGATGCCTCTCTTGCAACAATCATTTTAATGCGTGTAGGAGAACAATGCGTTACAGCCTGCTCAAAGATTCCCCACAGCCACATTGCATCAAAGGCCTCCTGAAACACGAWGCTAAATCTCTGCACTTGGAGCCAGCAGTGGAACATGCACGGAAACAAAGTCCTTTACATCGGCAATTACTCTTTTTAAGGCTGGCAAAGCCAAGCAGACCCAGCTTTTGTCAGAACTGGACTCCAGCGAGCCACCACGACCCCCAGCAATGGTTCTACCAAACTCTTTTTAGAGGCTACTGATATGGCAAGAGGAGAATGACTCAAAGAGCAGGAGAGCGTGCAAATTGCAKCCATGAAGCAAGCACTGAGCAGCACAGCTAAACCACGTCTTTAAGAAAGGCAGAAAGGCAAGTCCAGACTAATCAAGCCTGTTAAACAGAAAGAGTGGAATAAGAGCAGCTACAGCAGCAGGAGTTGTTTTACAGCCAGTGTGAAGTAAAGAATGGTGATGGATATCTGGGAAAAGAGCCTGAGAGAAGAACTGAAGCCAGAGAACAAAAGTTAAGAGCAACACAAAGTTTACATTGATTTTTTTTTCCAAGCTACATATAAGAAAAATGATATATATATATTACTTTGTGTGCTGCAAGCAGCAGACTCTCTCAGCAGCTCTGATCAGTGATCCACACAGACCAGTACATCACTCCGGCAATGGCCAATTTGGCAAAAGGAGAGAAAAGAAGAACAGAAGGGGGAAAAAAAGACAAAAAAAAAAAAGGAATTCACACACATTTACAGAAGTCTGAAACTGGAAGAAAAAGGAAGGTTCCATTTCTCCACCCCCAATTGCAACTGTAATCCTTTGACACCTTACAAGCAATGACAGAATGCTTTCCCTAGGGATCTGAGACTAATTCCCTATTAAGCTTTTATAAGCTGATGCTTTTCCAAGTCTTATAATGTGGCCAAATTTGGACATTTTCCTAAGAACAGCAAAAGCCACATTYTTGATGCAGAGTTAACACTCCAGCCAAACTTCCAGTTCTTGTTCTAAACCACAGTGGTGCTAGAACTTCTAAACTTGGCAGCCAAGATCATTATTGGTTCAAGAGTGACAAGGAAGAAATGGCTAGAACGTGCAAGAATCAAAAAGGAAAAAAAAAAAATTCTCCCTGCTCCCTCCCCAAGTGTAACTACTGGAAAACACTACAGCTTTTTAAGGAAAGAAGGAACGAGGGGAGCAGTGTTTCTGGGCCAAAAAAACAGTCAACCTGTGGTAGACATGCAGCCCAGAAAATTTCAGCATGAATGCCTGAAGTGTTGCAGAATAATAAACAATTTAAGAGATGGCACTCATAACAAACAGTAACAAGCAGATATACTACAGGCATTGCTGCCAGCCCKGCTTATTGGCAGCTCTGACAGATTGCCTGGGAGCTCCAGTCTTTAATTAGTACTCATTCCTGAAGTTCACAAGTCAATTAATTCTAAAAACCACCCTCAGATTATTTTTTAAAGGAAATCCTGTCCAGGATTCTCTGCCTTTCTTTCCTCTCCTTCCCATAGCTCAGCTAACAGTTCAGATTCTTCAGAGCATCCATGGAAATTCCATCTGGCCGTAGAGATTATCACAAGTCAAATACTTCAGCTTGCTTCAGCAATTCCTCATATTTCTGCAGTGGTATTTTGTCCCTGCTGCACACAACAGATACTGTTCCCCAGGCTGCTTCTTCAGCCCCTC
Organism: Malurus melanocephalus; assembly: GCF_030028575.1. Classification (NCBI taxonomy): domain Eukaryota; kingdom Metazoa; phylum Chordata; class Aves; order Passeriformes; family Maluridae; genus Malurus; species Malurus melanocephalus. Next base: position 2,860,090 of record NW_026623253.1, read on the forward strand.
TTTGCCCACAACCTGCCTCCTCCAGTGCAGTGAAAAGGAGCACCAACTGCAGCACTTCAGCATCTGATTCAAGCAGTCCCCATGGCAATTACATCAACTCAAATCGACAGACATTACCATATTGCTTTATAACTTTTCCAAGACTCAGCAAAGGCATTTAGCAACATAGGTTCTACCTTCTATCTTGCTCACTTCAAACTCAGCCAGAATGCCACAGGTAAAGTTGATTACAGTTTCCACTGGAAACCCAGCTTTGAAACCTCTTCCAACTCCGGACAGAATGGAAAAAAAAAAAAAAAAAAAAAAAAAAAAAGACTGTCTTTGTTTCCGTCTCAGACTTCATTGAGAAGAAACCAATTATGCTTTACAATTATGAAAGCTTACATTTAAATGAATAAGCCACTTTCTGATATGAAACTCAAAAAAACCTAAGAAACTTTAAGTCTCTTAACTTCTGTTTTGCTTCTTACCCTATTTTACAAATGCTGATCATCTGGAAAGATATTATTCAATTTTTTTGGCACCTTAGCACCATTTGTGAGTTGATTCAAAAAGCAGTTTGGTCTGAAACTGATTCCACACCTTTGCCCTCTGCAATACATAAGGTGTATTAAAAGTTTCTCATTATTTTTAAAGCTTCTTCTCAGTAGATAATCAAGTCTTGAAAGAGAACAACAATTTGAGGTTTTCTAGAAAATCAACAGACAAAAAAAAAGGAAAGACTGAGAACCTAGTATCTCCCTGATACAAGCTCATCTCTTCTTTACAACAGAAAATCGTAACAACTTGAAACCTGCTTATGTCACAGTCTCTCCCAGCCTTGTTCAATCCAATTGTGACATACCTTGTGCAGATTAGGAACTGAGGTCATGTAGGGAACTGCTTATTACTCTTGGACAGAAATGGAAACGTTGGTATACCTAGACAATTTCACCTCACAGGTCTCTATAAAACAGACTTTATCACTTACTATCACAGATCTGAGAAAGCAGAACAAATATCAGGTGCCTGGTAACATCTCCAATAAAAGTCAAAARCAAAGTATTAAACAGATATTTTTATTTGCATTACAATATACAGCCTGACTTTATACTCCACCTAATATCTTTCCTTTCAAAGTACTAGAGGCTTTTATAGACACTGRCATAACCCCTTCTTTGACCTAGATCATGTTAGTAGTGTTTTCCTCAAGTTCTTTCCAACTTGACTTTCAATCGATTGACTTCCATGCATAACCTGAAAGAATGTACATTTTCACATAATGTGTCCTCTTTCCCTTCCTTCCAAAACACAACTTCACACACCATAAAATATATCACTGAAAGGCATCTAAAACCAGACAATTGAAATGCTCACTTTCCAAAAATACCTTATTGAAATACATACCTATTTCCCTACTAAAAAATATACATTTCTGTTTTGCAGGTTAGTGTTTGAGAAGGATTATAGAGATTGGAAAAAAAAAAAAAAACAACTCACAACAAGAAACAACCACACAGAAACAAATCAACCCATGAATACATTAGATGTGAAAGCTGAAATCTCAAATGTCCCTGAATGTTTGTTTATATAATTAGATGGATAGATATACATTATTTCTTAAGCACATTCCCCTCTAATCAAGCATGTAGCTGCATTTTTAAATGACCCCTACTGCTTACTTCAAATCTTGCTCAGGCAGGTTTATACCTCAGTTCAGGGATTAGAGCCAAACACAACAGAGGCTACCTAAAGAGAGCAAGCTGTTGCTATGTTGAAATGCAGCCATCGAGAAACCTGGGGAACAAGGTCGAAGAATTTCAGAAAAAGCACCCGGTCCCTAAAAAGCAGCCCCAGACAGGCACTTCCAAAGCTGCGAGAGAGCCAGAGAAGGTGACTAAGCTATCATCTGCCAGCCCCAAAGAACAYAGGATGTAAAGCAAAAAACACTCACTACCCTGCTCACCCTTCGATTCCCACATGTTCCCGCAGCCTACACACCAAGAAAATGCATCAGCACGACAAAGCCACAGGGAAAGCACTTCCTCCTCAGCAACACCACCTGCCCTTCAGTGCCTCACCAACCCAGTTCCAAYGCTCACTACTTGCTTCTCAAGCCTTAGCAGTCTGCATTTCCCCTTTGGAAGCCTTTTTAGCCACCTAAGTTACAGGAGATAGGCAGGTTTGGCTGTCAGCCTTCTCTGAGTACCAGTGAGGATGTGAGCCTGCCTCCTTCCAGGAGCCGGCAGCAAAGGCCACCAGGGCCAGCCCTGGGCTCAGCCACAGGTGAGCAGCACCAGCAAGGGAACAGAGAGCAGATTCCACTCTAACATACCTTGAACATTCATCCTTACATTGCCTCCCTGCCCTAAACCTTGAGGCTTTCCCGTTTTCTAATGCTTCCACTTTAGCTGCAAATGCAGGAAAAGATTAAAGCACGCTTTTCCTTGAAGTGCATGATCACAATAACTTACACTAATTACCAAAAGGCTTCTATTGCAGAGCTTGAATTAAACCTTGATTCAAATGACTAATGGTTGCAGCTTCTGAGGAAAAGAAACAAAACTAATTTCAGACACAAGATGCAGGAAACAACTCCRTTCATCTAAACACATGGCTCCTGGGGTGCTGGCATGCTGGAACTGACTTKCATCATAGCGGACAGTGAGTGCCACACAGGTCTAAAAGGTGAGTAAGAAAAAGGCCAACTCTCAGAAACCCATTATCAGTGGTTTTCCCCCAGGATCYACTGAGTGCCTGCTCTCCTCATGCCCCATAGCATTTAAACAAAAAACAATTTTATTTCAGATCCACTGAAATTATTACCTTGAACCTCAAACAAGAATCAGGGGAAAAAAATCCAGGAGGTGGAAAGCTTATTGTTTACTTTACAGACTGAGCCCTGGTAACAATCAGAGACKTGTTTTGGTTTTTGGCTGTCTTGTCCTAGGAGAGATGTTTTGCTTTCCAGAGCATTTCACAGGTTGACTAGTTAGACTGGCTGCAGAGTGAAATCACACATGAAACAAGAGAGCAAAATGCTCTCAAAGTGCCCTGACTTCTCAGGATCTAACCACACCAGAGGAGAGAAGAAAAGAGAGACTAGATCAAGTCTTAATATCAGGATTCACAATCTCCTTACCAAACAAATTATAACTGCACCTGATCAAAAAGGAAGGATGATAAAACATTCTCATTTGTCACAGCCAAATACTTCGGTCATTTGCATCCTTTTGCTGGATTATTTTGTAAATATCTGAAGAAAACAGTCTCACAASTACTTATAAGGGATAAACTCTTCTATGTTTCATCTTCTTCCCTCCACCTCCCTTAGACAAAAATTCCTCAACACATGCAGCACATTAGTTAAAAAAAACTCCAACCTGACCCTCCATTAAAGAGCAGCTAGAAATCATTCACAGAAGCATACTTCAACTATCCAGAGTGAAAGACTACTTTCCAAACCTCTTAAACTTTGGAATATCTCATAGAATAGACCGAGTAATGGTATCAGAAGATAGACACACTACAACACACACCACAAGCAAGACTAAAGTTCAGAGATTTTTCTGCACATGAATGCACTTTCAATTTTAAAAGCACCATCCAATTACCAAAAAAAATCCCCAAGAGACAACTCAGAACATCTAGACAAACCAGATCATGAACAATGGCCACATATGTTTGCATGCACACTTTAAGTTCTTCTAATTATTTCACCTTGAGTTAAGAAAGAAACAACTTTCCTGTTGTGCGTCATCCTTAATAGTTTTTACTTTTTGCCGCATGACCTTGAGCTTCTGAGAGTCTTGATTTTCCRCTTGTCCTACTAAACCATTCTCTTGAAAAATCTTATTCCCTTTCTGGTTCTAAACAAAAACACTGAAGGTGAGCTCGCCAGTTCTTGACTGTTTCCCCAGCTGGCAGAATGCCTATATTGCAAAGATAAACGAAATGACTAACCTCAGCTGCAAGTAAGAGAAAGCACAGTGGACACCTTTGTCTGGTAGGATCTTGTAGACAGAAAACCCTCTGCCCCAATTGCCTGCAAGCAGCCTCAGCAAAGATACTGGGACAAGCCCAGGTTCAGGAAGCTGACTTGTCAACTGCAACTCTCAGCTCTGCAGACCTGGCTACAAAAGATTCAACAGCCAAACAATGAGGAAAGTCCTTTGGCAAACTTAAGAAAAGAAAAASTCGCAAAAAAGTCGACTGGGGCACTGTTTAGTTACTCCTTCCACCTGAAATATGGAAAAGGCTCCCACTTTCTACCTGAAATTAACCAAGYGTTCTCAATCAAGAACTGCATATAGTAACTCGTGGGACATGCTTGCTCACCAGCACCTCAGGTCCTTCTGGCTGCCCAGAGAAGACACAAAGCCACTTAAATACTACTACACAGAACTATCTCACACGAACAGTCTTCTGAGTCTCTACTTACGCTCACTGCTACTTCTGTAACAGGGTTAGCAACACTGATACAAC
>NW_026623253.1:2865754-2945460 GCF_030028575.1 Malurus melanocephalus
GCCAACCACAGAGACAAACTTTCCCAGCGCCCGCCCCCGCCCGCAGGTAGCGGGGGCGGCGCGGGGTCCGGCCCGGCCCGGCCCCTTCCCCTCGGGGCGGAGGGAGGGGAGCGGGGCCTGCCGACCCCGGGGAGCGGGGGAGCGCCTCGCCCAGCGGGGCCCAGCGGAGCACCGCGGTGTCCTCACCGCCCCCCTGCCTCCCTCCCTCYTTCCCGCCCGGGGCCGCCGCGCACACGTGGCCCGGGGAAGACCCGGCGCGGGGAGGGCGGGCTCGCCCGGCCGGGAGTGTCCCTTGGATCCCCGGGAACRGCCCTGCGGCAGCGTGGGGCTGGGGCACTGTTCGGTCACTCGCTCCTGCCCCGGCTCCGGAGCCCGTGCGGGCCCGCCTTTTCCCCCGCAGCGCGRGGGTGGCCTTTGCCCCTCTCCTCGTATCCCCGCCACAGAGCCCCCGCACACGTGTGGGGCTCACTGCCACCCCTGTCCCCAAACACAGCCCCAGCTGGGGGCTGCCTGCTGAGCTGCGGGGCCCCCAGGTACGGGGGCCACTCATGGCCCCCTCCATGCACRTATAGCCTCAAAAACCACGGCCGGGTGGGTCCACTCGTGTCCCCTGCCCTACCACGGGCCCCACGRTAGCAGTGGGCCAGCCCGTGCGATCCTGCCCTGCTCATGGCCTGGGTCAGGAGAGGGAGAGCACGGACACYCTTTGCCCTGCGTGCTGCATGGACAAGGCCACTGCTCCCTCCCCACTGGTGCCAGGCAGCCCCACAAGCAGCAATGCCCTTTTCTGGGACTTGGTTTCCTTTCCCCTGACTGAGTTCCCAGTTAACTCAATAAGGGGCTGCTGCAGCATGGCATTCGTGCCACCACTCCACCGCCTGCTCATCAGGGATTTTTGTTTGCTCGGGATTTAATTTCCTGTTTGTTTGTAAAAACAAAGAGCGGAGGCACTGGGCGGCTCTCTAGCAAGTCGGACAGTTATCTGCTCTTTCAGTCCCCTTGCCACATTYGCTGTGAAATCTGTGCACTCCTTTGGCTGTCTGTTGTCCAGGCTCCCTGGTGGAGAGGGATCCATGTTACGCATTTCCCTGCGTGGGCAATCTCTGGAGCCTGTGCATGGTTTGGGGCAGYCCCTGCACAAAATGGCCGGTTTAGGCTTTATTCTACTATTTCCAGAGCACCTTGGTCTTGAGCATGACTTGGCTTGGGCGAGGTTGTTTGCTCCCAATAGCAGGAAGTGTGTGTTGTGTTCTTAACTGAGCATGATTATCAGACTGCGTGTTAGGCTGGACTTTGTTATTCCTTCTGTAATGCTTTACAGTAGAGGTGGTGTTGCCTGATAGGGATTAAATGAGACCCTCGTAAAAGTGATGAGAACTTTCACCCTCCAACCACAGTTGTCTGAGCTTCTGCGCAAAGTAGACATCTCTTCGCAGGTCTGCAGACACGAGGGGTCTGGGGGGCATATATCCGGTGCATAGTGAAGTTCTCTGAGCTCCCAGACAGCAAATGAGGCTGAATCCACAAGTGTGACTGAGAAAAGGCTGCCCAAACAAAACAAGGCTGTCTTTAAATATGTTTACMATGCCCTCATATCCCTTCTTCTTCTTGCTGCCTGTTTCCAGTCATTTTGCTCTACATCCTCCTTTTGCCAGCATTTAAACACACTTTTTCTTCACTGGAAAATGTCACTSCCATAAACCAAGACATGTCCCTTACAGCAAATTCAGAAAACTGGTTGGAAAATCTCTCACCCTTACCAGTCAGCTTCCATCACACTGGTTAAACTCCTGGACCTTCATCAACCTTAGTCCTGAAATTCCTGCTATCCTGAGCCATGGATGGTGTTGTCAACAAGTACATCTCACTCTTTTACTTCAGTAAGAACCACTTTTCCCCCATATACAGTCAGACTTCCAGACAGAAGGGGCCATTATAACCCATTAATCTGACCCATATACAAAAGCCATAGATTTTTTTCTCAGCAGCTGGATTAAAGTGAGTTAGAAAGACAACACACCTTGTYTTAAAGACTACAAATAATGGCAACTGCCTTCTTCCACCTACTAATTTATTCCAATGTTTAATTATCCTTGCTGCTAGRAAATTGCTTCTTTCAAGGTTGAATTTGTCTAACTTTAACTTYGAGACATCAGAACTTGTTACGCTTTTCCCTACAAAACTGCACATCCGTCCCATTTTCATGGATAAGTAACTATACATGATGCTCCTATCACTTCTCGTTTAACTGAATAGATTGTTTTCTTTGAAGTCTCACATTGTAAAATTTACTTTCAGTCGCTGCAGATTTTTTGGACTCCAGTGTTTCTAAGTGTTTTTTTTTGACTTGCAGACACCCACCCTGAGTACAGTGTCATTGTGGTCTGCACACACATGCTGTGCACAGAGTAGAAGTTATTTCTCAGTCATTGTTTTTACCCTTCTCTCATAACTAAAAATGGAAGTAGACCATTAACTTCCTATGCTGCACAAAAAGCTTGTGGAGTTCATTACCCATGTTGAGTCTCCAAATCTCTTTCTGCATCTGTGTTTTTCCTGAGAGCATCTTTATCCTGCCATTCATCACTGTGTGCTTCCTTCCTCAGTACATGGCCTTGCAGCAGGGCGTGTTCAAATACATTCTGTAACGTTGTGACAATTTAAGCAGGTGGCTAGGATCCTTCATTCAATTTGAGAGCCGTTTTTCGAAGGCTGATAAATTGCCAGCATGGTGACAGTAAGAGCAGGTCTGAAGCTGACYGCTGTGTTAGTCTGCCTTCCCCTTCAAAGCCTGTTTTCTCCTGCTTTTTGTGTCCTACTTTCAATGGATTGTTACATGTATGTGATTATGTCATTTTTCCCCCTTGCCAATTCCATTTTGTGTAGTTCAACTATGAGAGCCAGTCTGAGCCAGAAGCTTTCTCCAAGTTGAGACAAATATCTTCCTCTGTTTTTGTGCATTTTCTATGTTTATTCATGAGCTGCAGAGTAAATACATGGTCAGTTGTTTGTTTCTCAGGAAGGCATCCCATTTGACTTTCAGTGTTTAGCATGTTGTTATTTGAGTAGATACCACATATTCGTTTTTTGATTATGCTGCAGAAATGCTTGCTTGCGTTTCTTCATACCTAGATGGCTGCATAATATATAGGCTGGAGGTGTCTCCCATTTGGGGGTAACTAGGTTAGCCAGCAGAATTTCAGGGAAAGATCAAGATTGGTATTTTATGTTAAACACATTATTATGCATGCACATGTTCACAAAACAYGAACACACCCTGATCCTAAAGAAACCCACACGCAACCACTCCCTGCTCGCACTACTCCTCCAACACACACTTGCTAGCTTTTGCAAAGTTTCTCTCTTGGCAAACATGGATAAACAACTCTTGTTCTCCCCACTTTGTTGGCTGAGCAGCAGAGGACAGGGGTGAAATGTCTGTGTACAAGGCCCACATTCAGCATGAAGTGCAGTAAAGAGCATTTAGAAGGGCCAGACATCTCCAACCAATAGCAGAAGGACCTGGCCTGATGAAAGAGGMCCCAGCACCCTGCTCAGGGGCAGAGGTGCAAAAGTGCTCCTCTCACACAGTGCAGATTGCAGGCTGCAAACCTTAACCAGGGGAGAAATCTTTTGGTGTCATTGCCTGGTGTATGGCAGCCAGGAGCTCCCACAACAAACGAGAGGCGTAGGCAGACAGGTGAGGCTGTGCTCGCCCACACCGTCAGCACAGCAGCCTCTAAGGGCAGGAGGGGGGCTCTCAGTGGCTTCCAAACTGCTTGCATGAGAACCCTGGGACAGGGAGCCAAAGCACAAACATTATCCTGGAGACACCTGCACAGGGATGTGCTGTCTCATTTAAAGACCCTTTTCTCAAGAGCTTGGGGCTTTATCCCCAGTGTGCTGACGGAATTCCACGTCGCTTGATTTCATCCTGCCCCTAGGTTCCCTTTGTGTTTCCAAGCAGGCACAATACTCATCTTCATTTCCTCTTCYCAGCTCTTGTTAAATTTTGCCTGGCTCCAGTGAACAGATTGCGTGTTCCAGCCAAGGGCCTGCCCCATCATGGTTGTGGCTGACATGAGCCTCACACCCTCAGAACTGTACGGTCGGTTTTGTGAAACGTTTCTGAGCATATCTGGATGGAAAATATATGCCCCCTTGTCATTCCCCTTTAGTAGCTGAACAGAAATATGGGCAATAGTCGAGAGCTCACAAAGAATTGTGAAAAACTCAGCTTACCCATTTATGTATTATGCATTAAAACATGTCTCTATTGAGCTGTCCAAGATAAAGTCCTACTGGCATGTGATCAAAAGAGTAGGAAATTACCTTGATTTGTCCTGGCTAGAGCTGGCTGCCTCGTGTAAAAGTATTTGTGAATAAATTATTTGCGGACTGATGAGGTAAAAGTGAGTAATTTATTTGATTAATATTGTTCAGCTGGCTCTTGAGCTAACCAAACCATGAGGAAAAAATATTGGTGAAGGATTTATTGGAAAATTTAGTTGAAATTTGATAGAAGAAAATGGTCAAACAATTTGCCACTATTATTCACATTCCAGTAGACCTGGATAGTGCTCATAGACTACTAAAGCATACCCTGATGCTTCAAGCCATGGCCCTAAAGAAAGTATTGAAATATGAATTCAAATCTTCAAATCCATACTCACCTTCTCTTKAAAAGAGATTCTCCTCAACCACAACCTCCTATTAATGAGCATAGAACAGATTCTACGTTTGCAGTTATTTATTCTTATTTATCATTAAGACACTCTGGAAACTCTCTTGCCTGATAGAACAGGAATGAAAATTGAGTACCTTTTACTCTTCTACAGCCTCCCTTCAGTGGATCTCTAAGCACTTTACAAATTTCAATGGGTTTAATGTTACAGCTGTTCTGTGAGGCAGGAAGTCATAATGAAATCCAGGAAAAGAAGAAAGCACACACCATGCGCTACAGGTTTCTTTACATCATAAACTCTCAAACTTCTTAAGCATTTTTAGACTAGATTCCTTTCAACAGAGGACCACATTCAAAGACCTCAAAGATGAGATTTTTCAATGCTGACTGCCTGAACTTTGGTTGCTACTTAAGCACTCATAAACACGCTAAACATCCTGAGCTCTTGTTGAGTTTGGTGGAATTTTTGAGCACTAAACATATGAGGAAAAAACACGAAGTGTCATGACATTTCCATGCAAATGCACAGTTTCATCAGCATATCTCTTGATGCTTGTCTGCTTGATGGTCTCACAGGTTAGAGCCATAATAGTTGCAAAAGAGGGARGCTGCAAGAACCTGTCTGTGCCCGTGGGTTGCACATCATGTCGCTGTCACCACCTGAACAAACCACATGCAAAAAGGTTATTCAGCCTGTTATGCAATAAATGCCACATCCCCCTACCTCGTGCCTCCTTCTTGCTTTTACAGCAGCAGGGCTGCAGTCCCTCTGTTGCTTTCTTGGTTKAAAATGTGAATGAAATATGAGGGGCTGCACTTCAAAGTGCCGGAGACACATTAAAGATCTGAAGTTAGATGTTATGGCAACTCCCACTACGGCATGAACAGTAAGGATAAAATCAACACCCTATTCAAACTACTGGACATTTTCTTGTCAAGTTCAGTGCTGACAGGATTTGATCTCTAGTACCAAACTGATCCTCAGCAACCAAAGAATTAGTGAACAGAAAATACATTCTAAGGCAGTACATGACAAAATTATCCCCCCAACAACTTGCACTCTGAACTGCTACAGAAGTGAATAATTAAATAACCAATCTAAAAGATACATATTTTTATGTAAGGGAGAATGAMTATCAAATTAAAAATCTGCTGTCAGCCTTAACACAAATAAACTATAAAACCAGAAATAAATATTTGTATGATTGCTGTTGATCATTAGAGGCAGTTTAAAGTCCAGATATATTCAGWGTGATTTTTGTTCTCCTTCCCACTGGCATGTCTCATCTCGTGAACTAGGAAAAAAATCAAAAGGAGTCAATTTTGCTTTCAGGTTTTCTCTCTTTCTGCGATGTGACTGCAAAAAATCATAGGGGAGGATATTGCTCTTTTTTAAAAGAACAGATTTCATTAGAAACAGAGAAGGAAAACAATAGAAACATTTCTCTTGGCATTTATTTGTTTTTATATGGATTCTCCAAGGCAAAATTGAAGTCACGAGAGAGGGGAGTCTCTGCTTATAACATGAGCAGGTACAATTCTTGCCCTGCTCCAAACTCACTCTCTTGATACTGACCAGTTACATTCCATTTTGGGAGCTTGCTTTTTTCAKTAAGGTCAGTCTGAGCTTAGCTCTTCTTTGTGTTTTTTACCTGTGGGACTGCTGTCTTCCCACATCAGAAACAGGCTCAAATCCTTTTCTGACCTTGATTGCAAGGAGTAGGACATCCATGTGATGAGAATAAATCAGATTAAAGCAGAAGCAGGAACCGTGCACTTCTCTGGCAGGTCCCAGAACTTCACATATTGTTGCCTTCTATGGCACAAGGTACGTAACCCAGCCTTGACTTCAGGCATTCTGAGACACAGAAATTACGGAAACAAGAAGCCAGGAGGTCTCTGCCTATGCTAGACTGAAATGCTACACATAATATACACTGAACTGTCACCTATTATSCTGAGTTGATTTAAAATAATCTATAATCCAGGGATGAGAAGTGAGCACCATAGGATGTGGCAAATCCTTCTCATACAGCAAGACAGTGTTGTCATTATACCAGACCATGAAAGAAGAARCACACTGTCTCTTCAAGAAAGGGCTTCTAATTTCTTAAACACTCCGGCTAAAAGAATCTTTTTGAGTGCATTTACATTAAAAGGAATTAATTAAGAGATTAGGCTAAGGCTGGTGATTAGGACCTTGTCTGAGAATGTGGGCACACTCCTTAATAACAAGAGCCTAGAAACAGGAAGGAGGCTCCACACCCCCCTACATACAAGCCAGTGCAGTCACTGCATTCCAAGGAACTGAGATCTCAGTACAAAGCATGATCCAGAAGTCAGTCTTCTGGGGATKTTTCCTCCCCTTGATGGGACTAGARGAGATGCTGTGAAGAGAGCTTTGTGTTCTCAGACAAAAAAAAATCTGGGAAAGTCAGTGAAGGCTCAGTGTGTGTTTTTCAGGTTAATTTCTAACTTGCAGTGCCAAGCAAAGAGAATAGAGATGCAAAATACATGCAAAATAAAACCAACATWAAAGTTCAGTGACAACTGGCATATTGAAAACCCTGCTTTTAACAGAGTTCCAGAAACCAGCTCAGAGAGCTTAATGCACAAATAATAAAGGAGAGCAAAGCAACCTCTGTACTTAYACATTTCCAGTCCTTTTGGCATCCTAATACTCCAATATCTCCTGCCTACTGCAATTTGCTCTCCTTTTCTCTGTTATGTTTTCACATAGAATGACCAGCTAACTAGCTATTGAGCCAGCAGAGACAAAAAAAAAAGGTCAAAAACTGCAGATGTCTCAGTGTTTGTGCCCAGGGGACATCAGATAATAAGCTGTTACAGTCTGCCTGCAAATCCACTGGTTGACTTGTTATTCTTGAGTGTCTGCRGAAGGCCTCATTGATTCTAGTTTGGCACTTTGCTGTTGACCCTGCAGCGTTTTGAGGGGATCTGCAGTACAAAAGGCTCAYCAGCTCATCCAGCACATCTTCTTTGAGTCTTGGATAATGGTCAGAGATGTAACTCAGAGAAGATGTATCTCAGCCCAGACCTTCAGCTGAGCTGTCAGCTGAGGGCTCCTGTTCTCTGCTAGGRCACTCCATACATCTGTGCCTGGGCMAATCTTGCATCCTGGAAGACTRTCACTGTTAGAAGGTGCTCGTGTATTGGCAGCACAGGGAATGTGTCTGCAGACCATGTGGTTCTCCAGGACACCTCCAAAAGAAAAGTGRTAAGGTAAACCATAGCACAAAGTCCCCTTGCCTACTCTGTGACCGCAGGGACTGCAAGCAGGGAAATACATTCAGATTCAAATCACRATATATGAAAGTCTCACTAATTTAGACCCAAGGGACTTCAGAAGAAGGCAGATTTTGGCTCTCTGTGAGAAAGCAGTGTCTGCMTATAAAGTCATTGGAAAATGTTCAACAAGGCTACACATACCGTGTCCCCCAAAATACATTTCTGTGACTGGGGAGTAGTGGCWGTTATTCATGAATTGCATGTCTTACAGCAGAATAAGAAGGGTTGATAGCAGCAGCACGAATAAATCCTATTAGCATTGTTTTAAGGAGACCTCCACTCCAGTCCTTGCACAGATGAGTGAGCAAAACTGGGCAAGTCTGCACGGGGGCTCCGGCTATTTTCTCGTATCCCTGCGGGAAAGAGCATTTCTCCATTGGTGGAAGGGATGAGATCTTATGCATTCCCTGCCACTCAGTCTACCCACAGGCTCTCAGGCCAGCTCCTCACCCACAACCATGCTGTGGAGTGGTGTTTCATGGGAGCAAGATGACTTGAGCAGGGGAGATTGAGGAGCAGGGAAGGACTAGTGCAAAAGGAAGTATCACTGCATTTCCAGAGCTTGTCACGGAGGATCAGGGCAGCTGGGTAGCCTTGGAGACAGAAATTGAAGGTGTGTTACGGGGATTTACATGCTGGTTTTGGAAGTCCTGTTTCAATTTAAGATGATTAGCAATATCTGTGAAAGCCTTCCAGAAGCTGACTCCTTTACATTTTCATAAAGGCATCAGACAAGGGATAGCCCCTTTCTTTTACCCAGAATTTCCTAGTCAGTGGCTGGAGAAATGTGCTGCTTTTCTCCTTGCTGYGACTAGGCAGCTGCTGTGCTCACTAGATTATAACCCAGGCTGCATGGGAAGATTTGATTTAAGGCAAGCCTGGCTGATGACTCTCTGCATGTAAAACTTCCAAACAAGGAGGAGGGAGCAGCTGCAATTACAGTTTTCAATTGGGAAGTGAGAAAATAGAGATAATTTCCGTTTCTACAGCAATGTGAATAATTATCAAAAAGAAAATGGTTGACTGGCAGCTAAAAGCCTTGATCCAGCTACCTAGAGCAAAGGGCCAGTAACAGCAGCACAGATGAAATCCTTGGACAGAGGAGTCCACTTCTAAATTTTAAATCGCCTTTAGCCATTCATTGTTTGTTTTTCATTTTCACATATTTGGAATTTACATTCCCCCACCCTGCCCTGAGAACGCTGCGTGTATTACGAGGTCTGCGTGTGAATATCTCTTCCGAGATTTCATGTTGCCTCTGCTTACATCTCACCACCAATCAAACAAGCCTGCACGCCATTYGGGCACTAAGCCTCTATAAAGCATCCCTTTCTAGATTAAAATCAACACTGTTTATTCTCAAGAACGTTTGAAAACCAGCCATGTTTAGCAGGTGATGGGCACTCGCCACGAAGTTGCTTTGACATAGTGCTAGTTTTCAGGTGCTGTCCTGTCTCAGACAGAAACTCCTAGCAAATTTAATGTATCCAGAGACTGACAAATCCATGGCAATAGCCTTTTGAAGTGCTAATAAAATGCCAAGCCAATTCTAGAATCATGCTCTGGCATAAGAATGTGGGCTTATTTATCTGAATGTTGCGATGCTTCTGCTGCCATCTAAAAGAAGATGGTGCCCCATGTGAGTAGCACTGGATCAGCTGAGCTACCTGGCCACTGCAGAACCAGAAGTCCAGCGGTTCTGARCTGTTCTAAGTGAAAATGCACCAAAATTCACTTAGCTAGCAACACTAAAAAATCCACAGGATCCTAATTAGAATGATCAAATAGTCAACTTTAAAACAYTGGTACAATCTGCTACGAGCCCACAGGCTCTCAGAAATAATGAGCACTAAAGGAAAAAACCCTCTGCAAAAARGGAGTTCTTACTGATATCTTGCATAGCAGGTAATGCCTTTTGCATTTCTTGATGAGCTTCTGTAGCTGGTCTTCTCCAACTGCTCCTGCCAGCACATGTTGGAGCACATCTCATGCCTATTCAAACAAACAAAAGAGGATGTCTCTCTTTCTCCTTCCTCCATACTGTGGAGACTAACTGCTCTTCCATATTCTGCTTCTCATGTGGAGAGAGTAATTTTTAGTTTTTTATTGCTGTAAAAATAATACAAAGCTTCATGAATGAAGCTGGCAAAATGCAGAATAGGGCTTTACTCTTCATGCACAAAGATAAAATGGTAACATAATATTTAATCAGGGAGTGAAAGAAAGAGAAGTGAGTTCATTAACTTTTCCCTTGAGTGAAAACTCCTGTTTTCATTCTTCTTTTATTTTTATTCAAATAATTTTCAAGAGAACACCATCCGTATGCAAATGCATATGTGTTCTCGGAATACAGCTTTCTTTTATATAGATGATCATGAACTCACTTCAATAGAGGGAAAGTGTCAGGATTTTTTCATAGAAATAATCGGACAGGCAGCCAGCAGTTAAAGCTTCATTAACCTCCAATTATCTCTCCCACATTCCCAAGAGCTTGTATACTTCAATGGACAGTGTTTTGCAGTGCCGGACATCACAGATCCAAACTGCTTTTACTCAGTCCTTCTGTGGGAAGAATCACCTGCTACTTTTTGGGGGTTGTAGAGTTGTTTTTTTCCCCTAGTCACCAATGACAGCAGAAGAGGAAGAAGAATGTTTTTCATGGAGTTCTCCATGAAGCAAGATCCATACTCTTTGGAGGGTCCACAATGCACCTCTCCACTTCTGGATGCCAACAGGAGGTTTGAATTTTTGTCTGGAGTGAGTTCAGAGGCAGAGCTGCCTGTRACACAGAAAGACAGGGGAAGGGTAAACATGCTTTGATGTTGAATGATGGGCAAGGATCATTCAAAAGATGACATTTGAATCATGCCMTCATGCACCAGAGGCCTGGAAATGGGAATGTGTTTTGTCCCACATCCAGTGGCAAGGGAAAGGCTCAGGGTGAGAGCTTCCAGCCACAGTTTGAAGGAACCCTGAGCTGTGACACGATTGCTCACCTCTGCCCCCTCGCCTGTTCAACAAGCACCAGTTGCCAGATCCTGGGCTGGGGGCAGGCACCAGCTCTGGCCCTCATGATGCATCCACATTATGGGGAGGAATGTTCTTGGCAAGGAAGCATCCTGGTTAAAAGAAGCCACGCAAGAAAATGCAGGGAAGTTCGTCCCTGGGAGTGTCTGCTCAGGGCCACCGATCTGGGCTGTGCCACTGAGCTCCACCCCAGCAGCTTCCCCATCCAGACTCCGATGGCTGCACGCTCCAGTCCTAAAGCACAGAGCACASCCGAAATGACTCCAGAGTTCCTGTGTCCTGAAGGTATCCTACTTTTAGAGGAGCATGTCCTATGTCTCTTCCAAATGATCCCTCTTATGGGTGTTGCCTCCAGATAYGCCCATTTGGAAAGCAGTTCGGGTGTGCAAAAGTTCTTGAAGAGATGCAAATACAACCATTAAAATAAYTTAAGCAATTCCCACACCCCCTCTGTCACATAAAAAACCCCTACTAGTCTCCCATCACCAGGACATGTTATTTCTTTATTTTTYCCTTTTTTTAGACAACCACATTATCAGAACCCACTAATTTATGAGGAGCAGACAAAAACCAGGAGAGTTAGTTCCTTCCTTGAAGATGTTACTTCTGTCAGATTAGTATGTGAAAAACAGCCAAGAACTTCTCAATGAATCTTTTTGGAATATTTCCTAAGCAGCTGCTGATTCTTTCTGGGTAATAACAGAAAAGAAATCCGAGAGGAGAAACTGCAGCTGCTGCCACAACAGAAAGAGCTTATTATGAGACATTGCGCTCTTTTGTTTTTTCACTTCATTTGTTTGGGTTCTGTTGAGGTTTTTATTTTTCCCGAAGTGATAAATTGCTATGGAAAATCCACACCAGGAAATTGAAATATATATACATATATACCCCTACCAACAGGCAGGTTCCCATACAACCACGGGTGACATCAGTGTTTTGGTTAGTAATGATTTTGTCCCCTGTGGTGTTTTGATTCCCTTACTACAGGACTCAAATCCTGCGCTGGAGGCGCTGGGCTGGGATTTGAATGATTTGCCACCAGTGCCTGCATCTTTCCAGCGCTCTCAGGCTCAGGTTTCCTCCATTTACGGTGCCACAGTGCACCACAATCCCAGGTATCTTCTCATCTGCCTCCATGGTTATTGCACTCCAATACTAAACCTTTCCAAGGAAGGATCATATCTGCATYGGATTTTTAGGCCCTATTACAATACGATACCTGATAAGAGTGAACACGGAACACCATCTGCAGAAAAGTACTATTCCCAAGGCTGCACTTAAGGCAGCCTTTCAGTCCTTAATTACCCAACACCGAATCAGAGAGCAAAGAAAGAAAACCAGCTCCAGGCATCTGCTGCCACAGTCCCTGAGGAGGAAACCCGAGCTGCCAGCCCGGAGTCCACCACCACACAACATTCCTCCTGCTCAGAGAGCACGGGGGTCCTACGCTTGTCTTATACAGAGCTGGTAGGAAACAAGAGATTATGAAATGTGATGTTGTCAGGGCAGACTAAGCCCAGCACTGCCAAGGAAGGACATTCAGAAAAGCTCAGCATTTTGAAAAGAATTACCAAAGCTTTTTGAGTTCTGCAAAATGGTGCTTTACATTCACGTTACAAAACTCTCTGACACTGAGGCCAAGACCAAAATGAAGGGGAAATATCTCACATTGTGATATAGCAGGACTTCAGGTGGCTGTAGGCATGTTATCCACGTACTAACAGAAAGTGAAGACRTTTCTAGTCACCAGCAAGCTTTTGTGAAGCACCTCTGACATCCTCCAACCCTCTTCTTTACTGCCAAGTATCTAAATAAAACAAAATAAAATAAATGCTACCATTTACCCTCTTAGATAGTCCATGCCCTGCTCTGGAAGCTGCACAGTCTTTTCTCCACCACAGTTCACTTGCTGTGCAAGTTCAGTTTGGCATTTGTCAAATCCTTTCCAAATCTGGAAACGCTGATGTGTCACGGAAGTATTTCTTTGTTCGGGGGTTACTGGGTGGATTAATTGCAGTGGCTTCTCAAAGGACAACTTAATCTGCATTAGCAACTCACCTGCTTCTCAGTGCAGCTACCATGCATGTGTTGGGAAGGAGGGATGGGAAATTAGGACATTGAAATAATTTTTGCTTTCTGTTTCTTGATGTGTCTTAAGCTATTTGCCTAAATGGCTGGCAAGCRTTTGCCACAGTACTTAAATGTATTATGAAAATGAGTCAACTGAGAACCTCAGGCTGGTTGGGTATTTTTTTAACTTTCTCAGGCAATCTAATAGACCATATCCTCCTAAGCAGCTGAGTCCCTAAATTATTTGTTGATTTTAAAAAAGTGTAGTTTTAACCAGCAGTGTGACTTTGCAAACAGTCCATTGTATGTCTTGGAATCAAAACTGCTCTGTGACACAGACATGTTTCATTATTGATTCAACAAGTTTCAATTCCATATGGCTTCAGTTACAGAAAAACTAACTGGAGCCTTTCCTTCCTTGCACAAAAGCATCGTCAGCTAAACTCCAATAACAGAAGCTTTTTTTTCAGGCATGTGCAAGGGGTGGAAAGAGGCTAATTGAATATGATCTGATAGTTTTTCCAGTCATTTCTTCTAGATGAAGGAGGGGGAAAACCCTAAAAGAGACCAGATTCTGAGCTGGTGCCCCAGCTGATGACCTGTCCCATTTTACAAGTAGGAAAATAGTAGTTCTAGAAGGGTGACTCTCTACAAATGGGACAGGATGGTGTGGTTGAGTGGGGAGGGTTATGGACCAGCATGCGACTCGTCTACTGATCAGAGGTGAATGGCAGCACCACAGCACGGGGCATTTGCTAAATCCATCCTTCTGATATGGCAGCCATGGGCTCCCAGTTCTGCTGGCTCTGACACCAGTGCCTTCTCATGGAGGCAAACMCATTCCTTAACAGAGTCCTGTATGGGATCCCAGTGATTCAGACTTCCTCCTGCAGCTTGTGGTCCTCAGCCAGTGCCCATTCAAATCAACAGGAATCTTTTTGTTGACTTGAAAAGATACTGACCAGGTCTTCATTTGTCAGCCTCAGAGTGCAATAAAAGCCATATTGTACAAAGGCATGGTRGGCACTGTTCCTGGTGTGATGTTGTTCTTCCATCACTGCTTGCACAGGAAACTGGTGAAGACAGTACCAGTAAAAGTGGTATTTTCCCTGTGCTGTGAGAATGCCAGTGGCTTCCAGGTGTTGGGTGATTTAAGGAATCAGGTCTCTGCCTCAGTTCCAGCTTTACAAAGATTCATAAGGAGAGGAGTTTAAACCTTCCCTGCCTCTGGCATCCCTTCACTTAATTGCACTATCCCTCTCTTTTCCCTGGATTGTCTCACTGTTGCTTGAGCCCTGACTGTAAAGTAGGACAATGSAAAAAGGTTGGTGCTAGAAGACAGTTTAGCTGAGATTGACATGATTTGTCAGGGTGGCAGTGGGGTCCTGAGGAGGAACTGGGACCCAGATCCCTCTGAGAGCCAAACAAAATCTTTCTGCAGGGAGAAGTGAGGTCTGAAGAGCTCCCTGCCTACAAGCCCAGTGTCTGCAAGGTTTCACTCCAGCTCTTTTCCTGGTGACTCTCACTGCTTTTGACAAGTCACCAGGCAATCACAGATCGAAATCACAAGCACAGCCCCAACTCCAGCTGGCAGTGCCTTAACTGAGACTGGCAGCGGCCGATTTTCAAACCAGTGAAAAGGTATAAGAACTTCATCACTGTATTGCTGGGAGGGACAGGGCTATGCCTGTGGCTCTGGCCAGCCAGGAAGCAGCACAGCTCTACTGCGAGCACAGCCAAGTGTGGAGACAATCACAGCCAAGTCCTGCTTTCTGGTCCTCCTCCAGTACAGAGCAAACCCTGTGGCAGCTCCTTTCTTCTAACCAAGAGCAAGTGTCACTGTCCTGCTTTCCTCCAACAGCCTGCAGGATGGGGTGACAGCCAATCTAGGCACGCTGCCTCTTGCTGTCTCATGGCAGAGGTTGCAAGATGCTATTGCCACCCCTGGGGCCTAAGCAGGGTGTCGTTCCCCTGGAAGGGCTGCTAGTGGGTCCTGTGCTGCACTGTGTTCATTGCAGGGACTACATGATGAGTTATCTCACAGGGTGTATGCATCCAGAGCTGAGCTATAAATGGACTGGATGTGTTTGCTGCATCTTGAACTGCCTGGGTATAATAACACATGATAGGCTGTTGCAGTTGTTCAAGCTTGTATCTGTGTTTAATCAGCCCAGGTGCCCAGCTGTCTGCTAAAGGAAATCCTTCTGGAAGCCACCGAGATGGGCTCTTCTTTATGAAATCTCATTACTGTGATAGGTGGCAGCAGCGTCTCTTATGCAGGTTGGCATTATATTCCATTTCTTCTGATGCTGCCTGACTTTAACTGGCTGGGCTGGCATCTTCTGTGAGAGGTTTTGCCTAGGGCATGCTATTCAAATCTGGTTATTCTGGCCCTATTAATTTCCTCTTAGGCTCTTCTATAATTCCATTATAACGCTGAAGTGCTTACAGCAGCTCCTGTATTTATTGTCACCAGCTCACCTGATGGGAAGAAGCCACTGTTTCTGATACCGCCTCTGAGCTGCCCAGGGTTTGCCCACGCAGGGACCAGCACGGTGGCACAGAGCATGGACATGCAGAGCAGGACTCTCAGTGATTTCCATCACTGCACCCCTTCAATTTCAAGATGGGCACTGGGCAGTAAGARCACACAGGGGCAGTGAATACCTGTGAAAGCTTGCTGAAGGGATGTCCAAGATATCCCACAGGTACACGGCTCTGCAGGCAGGGAGAAAGTCRGGCTCCCTGGGAGAGAGCTCTGGTGTCTTCTCAGTGAGGCAGTGCTTTCTTTCGGCCTCCATGTCAACTCCTACACACTTTGCAGCTCRTCCAAAGAAAGGAGTATAGGTCAGCTGGCAATAGCCTCCTCTGTCCTCATGCTTTGCTGCTCAGCTCCTCCACAGCTGCAGTCTGTGCATGAAGAAAGGCAGAGCTCCAGGGGCTAAAGGAGCAGGCAAGTTGGACACTCACAGAGCCCAAAATTAATTTGCACAAGGCAACAATTATTCTGGCTCTCCTCCATTACCTTCCTGCCCGTGGAGGGTTTGCTTTCGCAACCTTTAGCGTTGTGCTTTTAACATCTTTCTGCTTGGGGGTGTGGTAGTTAGAAAAGTGTCCAACAGCAGCTGACCATCTTTTGTACAGTCTTCTCAGTGGTAGCTTGAGAGATGACRGGGCAAAGCCCCAGAGATATTTACCAGTGTCCTTGGGAGGCTTGTCCCTCCTGGGGAAACCAGGGTAGTGGAAATCTCAGCTCTTCCTGCTGTAAAATTCCAGCTGAGGTCAGGTTGCCAGGCTCCTCCATGGAAGAGGTGTTACATGCCTTGGATGTGTGCTGTGGCTGTCCTCAGGGTCCTGGCCACCTCAATGAGCACCCACCCAAAGATCCAGCCTGGAGTTACCATGTCCTCCTGCATGGAAATCACGTATAGGGAGGTGCAATCACAGAATCACAGAATGAACTAGGCTCGAAGGGACCTTCAAGATCATCCAGTCCAGCCTATGACCCAACATCTCTTCATCAACTAAACCATGGTGGGACCATTGATCTCTTCTGACTGAAAAGTTGAGACAYAGCTAGGATGAGCATGTGAATTCGGGTGCCAAAAAGGTCACTGGCTGAGATAACACAGACCGAGCTTCTGGTATCAGACATTACAAGCCCAGGAGCACTACTTTTTATCCCTCCTGGCACAAGGTTGCCCTGGCTTTAATATTTAAAACAATGTTTCAAGCCTATATTCTTGCTGCAACCATGAAATACCATAAAAGGAGGCTGCCAGCTGACATGCAATCTCTTCCTCCCCTTACATTTCTGCCATGATTGGTCCTACTTTATCAAGCCTAGCACCTCTGTCTTCCATTAAGGAATGCCAGTCGAAAATTTACAGTCATAAAAAAGCATCCTAGCAGATCTCAGTCTATGGGAGCATGTGGTACTCTGTATTCTATAAGCCCATCTTCACTGCTGCACTGAGCAAAACAGGCAATTCTCCTTCTGCAAGGCAGCTATTCAGATCCCAAACAGGTTATTTTTTATTATTTTGGTTATCTTTTTTCCTGAGCAGCAGTAATTAAAAGCTCTGTCTTTTGCAGGCGTGTTGTTGTGCTGGATGAGAAACAGCGATGCAGGGCCACCGAAGGTTGAGCCCTGTGTTTTGCTAACACTTTGGAAGACGATGCCATCTGTGACATGATTCAGATCAGTGGTTCAGTGAAATTCTGTTGGCAGGGAGTTATTCACCAGATTAATGTTTCAGAAGTTCTCATGCTTCCGAAAGGATGYTTTGCCTTCCGTCTCCCTCTCCCTTCACGTCTCCAAAGGTAAGCCCTGTCAGAGTGCCTCATTAGCACATCTGGACAAGGCAAGAAACAAAATYCTTGCTGGCACAAACCCATGATGCACAGCTTGAAAGGGTGCACAGAGGTCCTGATGCTCTGAGCAGGTCATTCAGACACCACCAAAGCCTGTAATGGGCACACAGAAGGTGTCCATCCCCAAATTTCCCTTCCCCACAGCATCCCAATGCAGAAGGCATCTCCAGAGCATGTGCAGAACACAGGGTGGAAAGAAAATTTGGTTCTTTCACGAGAAACAAGTTTTATCCATCTGAAGACCTCCATGGCAAAACATCACGGGCCTCTGGAATGCCCCCCATTTGTGGAAGCAAGAACAAATTAAGGATGGCTTTGATTTTAATACCCTGTCCAGACTACAGCTCCCTACACATCCCAGACTTTTCTGTTTGACAAGCAATCCAAGTCACCTTGATACTCACTTGCAGAGATGAACCATGCTGAATTCCCCTCAGGCCAAGAAGCTCCATTGCTTTAGGTGCTGCTCAAACCCCTACAAAGCCAGTGAAGAGCTCACAGCCCTGTGAAACACCTCACAAACATCTACCAGACATTCTAGACACAGGAAGTAAAATTCTGCAATACTGTTGTGGGCACCTCTCCCCACCTCTTTTCTGAAATACATTTTTCCATAAAGCATCAGCAGTGTCAGACACGCTGCAGCATCCTAAGGGTGTGGGGGGTGTTTTGAATTACACCAGACCTTCTCTGCGTAAAATGATCTCCACACAGCATTATTTGTAATTGAAAATGAGAGGTTAGAGTAAATGAATTCTCATCACCGTCAAACATCTTCATAAGCTGCCCATTGCCACAGTAATTAAGCRCAAAAATTAAGCAATAACAGCAGTTGTTTCTGAAGTATTTTGAACAYCATAAAAATAGTTTTAATGGTTAAAGACCAAAGTGCTGGGAGCCATCAGTGTGACAGCTCTGTAGATGAGAGCTGCATCCCAGCAGCGAGATGCAGTAAATTTAATCACAGTAAATCTGGATCACTGGAAAAATAGTTAGATAAAACAGAGCATTTTCATACCTGTTAGTTTTGGTTTGCTGTTGATTGGACAGTGTGTCTGATCATTCTGTGCAGCAGAGTGACAAATAACTTACAAAATTATTTCCTTGAAATGGTTYGGAAATGCAGCTCTTCTTGCCATATTTTTCATCTGGAAGGCAATTTTTTTCCTGCCCTTCTGCACTTCAGCCTGGAGTTTCTGTTAGAGAGAAGTGGTAATACAGAGAGACATCAGCATCATTCATTGAATGAAAATACTGAAACAGCAAACAGTTTCTAAAAATAAAAATATAGTGAATATGTCTTTAGGTCTCTAAGGCATTATATGGTGACTAATCAGAGCTGTTTTCCTACCAAAAAGGGACAGAAGCAATAGAGATGGAATCAGATTTAATAGTACAAAATGCAAGGTCATGCCCCGAGGGAGTAATAATGAGAATTTCTGCTACCAGCTGGGAGCTCATCAGTTGGAAGTGACAGAGGAGGAGAAAGACCTGAGCGTACGAGCTGATCAAATGTCTGTAAGCTGGCAGCAGCATGCAGATGTGAGAAAGACAAATGCGAGCCTAAGACATGTCAGATGAGGGATTTCTAATAGAAATAGCAAGATTTTAATGCCATCACAGAAGTACGGAATATTGTATGTCCATATAAAAGATGAATTAATTTAAAATTGCCTTTTTTTTCCTGCCTTTCTCTCTTGTCATGACCTGGGAGGAGAAAGCTTTCTTCTACAAGAAGAGACTAAATGAGCTTGGTTTCTTGAGTCTAGCAAAATGCAGGCTGGGAAGAGATATATTTGTTGCTTACAAATACCCTGGAGGGAAGTACCAGGAAGAGAGAAGAGCTATTTGAGTGAAAGGGCAGTGCTGGCACAAGAACAAGTGCCTACAAATTTGCCAGGAATGCATTTCAGCTGGAAATTAGAAGAAGGACCTGACTGTCCATGAAGTGCATCTCTGGGAGACTTTATTGGRACAAAAACCCCAGCTTGTTTTAATGCAGAAGTGAGGTCGTTCCTTACCACAGCTGCCCCAAACTGTAGGGGATTGGACAATATGGTACAGAAGGTTCCTTTTGGTCCTATTTTCCACTGTCCTCACATGCCCATCTTGTTCAACAACCTAAAGTTTCACACCAATGGCATTTGGTTATTCAGCTACCTTTGAGTAGCTGAATAACCAAAAAAACTTGGTTTTCCTTGTTTTGCTGACTAAAAGAACCCACAGCAAAGGCCTGGTACTGTCCCTCTGGGTACCTCTTGGCCTTTTTTGTTGAAGAAATTGGTGAGGACAATCCCAAGCCTGTTTCTAATAAACAGATGCCACATGGGTCAGACCATCCAGCATGTCTGTGGGGAAATGGGCCACAGGCTCYAAGCTGCCCTTTGCACTGAGATCAGCGCTGCTCCTGCCCAGGGTGGAGGGGAATCACACATTATCCGAATGTTTAGTGCAGAAGTGAGGCATTACACATAAAGGTTTTGTTCCTGCGGTACAAGGTGCTGCATGAGCACGTCATAAATTACTCTCTTTGTGTCCTTTTGTGACTCTTCTCTTGTCTTGAAGAGCTAGAGATGACACTTGGGCTTGGAGAAGGGTGAAAAACTATGATTTGCAAGTGTCAGGCAGATGATGAGCAGCAGCTTAGGGCAGCTTGCTTGCTAACTGCCCAGCACTTCATGCAGCACTCATTCTTGTGAGGTCATCTGAAACATGATGAAGAAACRGAGCCCAGAAGCAAAAATTAAAGTGAATGGGTAAGGCAGAGGACCAGCTGGGTGAGGTTGGGCACATGGCATTGAWGTCCTCACTTAAAGCCACTTAAATGCAACCACTGGTAGAATTGGCAGCTGGGAACCTGAGCCTTGACCTGGAGGAGGTTTGCTAKGTGGCTCTTGAGGATCAGCAAGCTCTGACCACCCCCAAGGGACAAGGAAGTTTGTCCTTCCTCTGCCTGTAACTGGCTACTCTGTGCAGATTAACTCAGAAAGTGTCTTAGATGAAAAGCATTTGATAAAGACACCTTTTATGAACATTTCTTTGCTTTCAGACATAATAAAGCAGCCCTGACCTTTGTTTTCTTTAACCTCTTCTCCCTRGCACCTGATGTCCATCAGGTTGCAGCACCATTAGGGTCATTGTTCCCTTCATGTAGCACTGTAACGTAGCACAGCAATTTGTCACTGTAGATAAAATATCTCTGCYGTCCTGGGCTGTGTGCAAGTTAAAACAGGCATAGCATGCAAATTCAACTGAAATTCAAGAGTTCAAGCTTGGAGGAGTCTGGAGGAGAGGAAAGAAGGGGGAGTATTTTAGGAGGACAGTTTTGCCAAGGGCTGCCAAGGAAGAGGGATCATGCATGCACAAATGAGAGGAGGGAGGGCTGTCCAAGACCAGGAAATGCAGCACAGAAGGGCAAGAGTGGGAGCAAGGGATGCAAGGAGGGATGTGGAGGAGAAATGCAGGGGAAGGAGGTTGGAGGAGAGAGTTAGAGAGCTAACAACACTGTGTGTGCTCTGAAATGAGAAGGAGCCCAAGGGCACTGTAGATAACAGAGTGTGGCTGCTATATCCCACACCTGAGCCTCCCCTGCACTGCTGGGCAAACGATCAAATGTACACACAGACCTACAATGCGTTGGGAGAGGCTTCAAGGTGAAAGGCACCTAGAATAGGAATTATTGTTGTTGACATAAAGTAGCTATGGAGGTTYTCACTGGGAAATGCACCTGGGTTTTGTCTCTTCTCAGTATAGCTGTTATTCAACTGCAGATCTGCACGGGAGGTTCTTAAGTGCATATCTTTGTGTTTAACTCAGCCAATGGGCTTGGGTTTGCAGCAGCAGAGTCCCTCCTGTGTGTTTGAACAGCACACACACAAAGCCCTGACTCTTAGCACAGCGACTGAATGTATATGCTTTGTTCAGTTTTGGATTCCAAGCGCTGAGTAAACCCCCGGCAAATGCTGTCTTCAAAAACTGGCCACACATCCACACCAGTCAAACTTTCCATGGAGTCAGAACCTCAGAAATCCCTCACCAACAAGGAAATACTGGCCTGGTCTGAATTCATTTTAGGAGAGGAAGGATAGGAGAAAGAAAACACATCCATCAAACTTTGTCTAGGCTAATGATACTGGCCTGAAATTCAGCCTTCTGCTTTTGTTAGATTTTATACCCTTGCTAACCAGCAACATCGTACTCCTAAACCCTACATGGAAGAAAACTTGGAAGTGAGACTAAAAGAAATCACCTCTTTTGGGGTACAAATGCAGACCTCTACAATGAGCTCTCTGTGCTCAGTGCCCCTGAGGAACTGGGGTCTCTGGGGAACCCAGTTTGCAAAACCAATAGGGATGGGGCAGCCCTTGCTCTCTGCAGAATCTTGAGTTGTGCCAAACAGCTCTCCTCCTCCTTCTTCTCCCATGAGAAGGGAGTTCATCACGAGAGCTGTTCCACCCTGCAGCAGGGTGGATGAAGGAAGAGAGTCAGGCAGAGCCTGCTGAGCGAGGCACGTTCAGGACTTGGGTGCAGGGGCAGGGAGGGAGCCACGGGGCAGCAATGGAAGCAGGTATCTGGCTGCACGTGGCTTCTTACACCCAATCAGCTCAAAAATYGCTTAACTGAGTACCCAGGAACAGCCTGGGGAGCACAGTGGGAGCTTGTGCTGCTCTGTCCTTCCCCAGCACTGCTGACTCCAGGCTGAGAGAGGAAGTTGTCTTTAGGCTGGGGATGGGAGGAGAGGACCATATTAATGCCTTGCTGTTGATACTATCCACTGGAGAGCCCGCTGTGCCCTTGGAGGGGCCCCAGCTCTCCAGGAAGGCAAATTTCTGCTGTCAAGGGGCTGTGTGAGGGCACAGAGGGGCTGCATCGTCAGGCAGGCTGTGTTTGAATGATGCAGTGCACAGCAGAGCTCCACGAGACAGCCAAGAGGTGGGACTGAGGCAAGGCACAGGGAATGAGTCACCCACAGCTGAAGCCAAGCAAGGCCTGAGCATTGAAACAAATTCTCTGAGATGAGAACAGGGCCAGAGCCAAGTGGGAAAGGGAAGAAGTCTTGCTGTCAGGGAAACAGCCAGAGAGATGGAATAAGGAGGGTGAACAAAACCAGAGAACTGCAGAAGGGCAGAGTGTAGCAATGACCACCCCTCACCAGGCTGGTGGGCATCCAGCTCGGTGCTCTGTCTGCAGCACTGTCCTGGAGCAGATGTCCAAGCAAAAAGGGAGGAAAGGCCAGAACAGGCGCAGAGTGTGACTTTCCCCAGGGGACCCTCCCAACTTCTGGCACTCCATGGTGCAGCAGCTCCCCAAGCCAGGGGCTGTGCCTGCAGTGCTCAGAGCCTTCAGGGAATCTTCTCCTCTGAAACCAATTGCTTTGCAAACCCCTCAGTGTTTTTGGCTCCGTCCGAACCAGCAGGAGTGAGCTCCACAACCTGAGGGTGCGCAGGGGAAATGCAGGGGAGGGAGGGAGGAAAGCTGCTGAGAAGTGAGAGAGGATGGAGGGGATCCTTCTGGGACAAGACCCATTGCATCAGCCAGCCCAGCCATTTGCAGAACCCTCCTAAAGTGGCAAATCGAGGTCACATCACTGTAGTGCACTCCTAAGCTTTCATGTCAGCTCCTGGGTGGGTCCAAGATATCAGCAGTGCATTTGAGTGGACTGCCCCAAGCACAGCACTGTCAAAAGGGAAACTGTTTCTGAGAAAGAAAATGCCAAAACCGATGACTTTCAGCATCAAGAAGTTTGTTTTTTCCTCCCAAGGAGCCTGCAGTCCGCACACAGCCAGKTTCTCTCCAAGAGAAGAGCTCCAGGCATTTGGACAACCTGCATTGGTGCTCCTATCTGGACACCTCTGTGCTAATCCGTGTTGGAGAGACATAAACTTGCTCTGGGCACAGCAAGAGGAGAGGACAAAGGCTTTTTTTTCCTCAAATGGTAGAGCRTTTCTTTTTTCCTTCAGGAAAGGGGCAGCAAACGAAGGTATTATGCCGATTAAAAGAGAGGAGGGGGCAGGATTTGAGTTACAAAAGAAACCGGCACATTACAGCGAGGGAAGCTGCAAGGTACAAGGCCACACTGTAAAAGAAAAAAGAAAAGAAAAAAAAAAAAAGGCATTCAATGCCTCTCCAGCATCCATCAAAGCGATAACGTTATTGCATGGTACGTTTATAGTTCCCTTGCAGCTGCGGCAGCAGCTTTTCAGTGGGGCTGGGCTTAAAACGAGACCAGAGCCAGTTCTCTGCTGCTCCAGCACCAGCAGACAGGCCTTTTCCTCCCCTCCTCCATGCGCAGACATTTCCCAGCCCGTAGCGGTGACTCCAAAATTCATTTCACCCTTTAATTGGATTTCATGGAGGAGAACGGGCGCGGAGGGGGAACGGCCGGGGCTGCGGGGGTCCCTGGCGGGACAGTGGCGCTGCAGAGGAGGAGAACTGGGACGGGACTGCTGTGACAGGGTCCTGCCCTCTGCACCCACCGCTCCCTCAGCGGGCTGGGCGCTCCGCCGGCCGGGAGAGCAGCGAATGCCCTATTTCTGGTGTCAATTTTCAGCGAGCGCAAGTCGCTTCCATTTCATCGCGCTCAAAAACGTCTGGGCTTAACTAGGTCACATTTCCTACCCGTATCGGAGGCGAGGGCTTGTCTTACTTGAGTGATTTAACTAACCACCCTGGAAGACTTTCACCAAGCGGTGCCATGAGTGTCCGTGCTGAGAGATGACTCCCCCTGCCTTGCTCTGGAGGAGTGAAGACCTGTGCAAGGGACAATGCTGTTTGCAGACCCACTGCTTTAAGATCCTGGGTGACAAGCAACTCCTTTTCAGCAGTAGGAATATGTGTGTCTCTGACACAGGCTATTTCCAACTTGCATTTTTACCCCATTAGTTGCCGAGGCACAACCCTTGTATGCTGTGTTTATCTTGCAGACAASTGTATCAAGCAGCAAAAGTTGTGGGGCAAAGAGGAGCTTGCTACCCTGGTACAGGTAAAAGACTGAACCTCAGTCCTGGGTGCCAGTGAGAGGCAAGGAGAGGCAAGGATTAGCAAATAATTTGATGTAAATCCCAATCTCATCTGCCTCTTTTCCCCACCAATGCTGGTGGCACAGCGCAGTAATTCAGGCCCCTTTTGTGAAGAAGTCAGATGGGCCCAGGTGCTGGCTGATGGTTTCACACCCAGCTCAGCTCCCCTTTGCACTGCGGCTGCTGCCGTGCCTCAGTGAAGAGCTGCAGGGAGCCTTGAGGGCAGCTCTTGGAGCTGCAGCCCAGCCAACCTGCCATGCCAGTTCCTAACCACAACACAAAACCTGAATGTCTGTGGTTCACCTACATGTACAGCCCTACCCTGAATCGTGCTGGACTTTTGGTGTGCACAATGTCTCTTGCACTCTCATCCCCCAAGCTGACACTTCACAGCTGGAAAGAATCCATCCTTTTGCCCACATTAGCCACTTTGTCCATCAGTGTCCATAGATGTCTCTCTGACCATGGCTCATTTCAGGGGATAAATCAATTTGTCTTTGTTTTCAAACACCTCATCTCAGTCCTGATACAGGTGGAAACAAGACCTTCAGTATTTTCAACCTCTCTGCATTCATCATTTTCTCTGTTCATTTTTGCTCCGCATTCCTCATCTGTTACTCTTGCAACAAGAGGATGTCTCCAGTCCATAATTCACCTGCTCTGCTTAGACAGCAGAAAGGTGGTATTTTCAGCATGGCTCTTTTTTTTTTTTTTAAATGCTGTTCTTTATATAGCCAGCCATTTTGTTCTCTTCTGAGACAGCTGCTGCAGACTGAGCAGATGTTCCCAGTGAACTGTGTGTGGTGACACCCAGCCTCCCCCCCTCATCACCCAGGCAGCCGTGGTCGGTTGAGAGCCCAGCGAGGCGGCGGGGGCATCGAGGCAGCCTTCTTTCCCCACCGTGTGTGTCAACAGCGAGGGTCACCTGCCCCTTACCTTGGGTGAGTCCCACCGTGTGCCTGCACARTCTTTTCTATCCTAAATTATCTCATGCCATCTGCAAAACTTGCTGCTTCACTGCTTCCCCCACTTTTCCAAGTCATTAATAAATATTAAGCACCAGCAGTGCGCTCACAGCTCGCTGCCCAGCCTGCTCTCTCCATCCCTGGAGGGAGAGCGCATCTCTTCCTCCTTTGCTGCCGGTGAGACCCCCAGCACCATCTCCCATCCACCCCCACATTGTCSCCACCCGGCTGCACAGGGCTCCAGCCCGCACGGGGCAGCTTTGGTGGGCTGGGGAGGTGTTTTGGTCCCTGGTCAGCCCGTGTTTCTAAAAGTGGAATGCAGGTTGCCCGACCTCAGCTGACTCACTCAGCTCCTCCACATCGCACAGCTCTCAATAATTCACGATGCTAAATGGCCCCTTTGGTTCAGGCTGAGCTTCCCATCCCTCGGGATGGCAGACACGGCACTGCCAGCTCCCGTTACCCTTTCTGTCCTCCAGCCAGAGCAGGGAGGCAGCACGGGATAGAGGCCCCCAGACTGACCTCCCACARGCCCTGGGGTGCCAGTCAGACCTCTGGGGATGCTGTAGCCCTTCTCGTGGGGGAGGAAAGATGCAATGCACAGTGGAAGGGAAGAAGTCAAGAGATCCAAAAGGACTGACTCTAGCAGGGATTTCTCTGTTCATTTCTTGGGCTGGA
Source organism: Malurus melanocephalus (assembly GCF_030028575.1). Taxonomy (NCBI): domain Eukaryota; kingdom Metazoa; phylum Chordata; class Aves; order Passeriformes; family Maluridae; genus Malurus; species Malurus melanocephalus. Next base: position 2,891,881 of record NW_026623253.1, read on the forward strand.
AATACATAAAGCAGCCTGCTCTGGTTCTTGGTGGGYACTGAGGGCATCCACCTTCCCTGCCACACACCTCTGCATACAGCCCAAGAGTAGGCTGGGTTTGTGACTGTCCCCTCTTGTCACACCCAGAAACCCCTGTGTGGGGCTTGAGACCTTCTCCCCTGTGCTCAGGGGCTGGTGATGGCCACCTGCACAAAGCTGCTGTCTGTGGGGAGCTGGCACCTGACAGCCCATGGGGCACCCATTCCCCTCAGCACCCACTAATATCCATAGTCTGGGAGCAAGAGAAGGCTTGCTTTAGTTTTTTCATTATTTATTTTAAAGAAAAACATAAGGAAAATAGGAATTTTAGTCTGCATGATCTGAAGCACCGCTGCATACCAGAAATAGCTGTGGACATCGTGTTTGCCCCAGGAGCAGAATATCCCTCATACTTCACAAAACCTCACAAAACTCTGGCTTTCATCTCTCTTGCCCACCTCACATCCYACCTTCCAGTACCTGAAAGGACCCTATAAGAAGGATGGAGAGGATCTTTGTACGAGAGCCTGTAGTGACAGGGCAGGGGGGAATGGATTCAAGCTGAAAGAGGGCAGGCTCAGATTAGRTATCAGCAAGAAATTCTTTACTGTGAGGGCGATGAAATACTGGGACAGGTCACCCAGAGAAGATGGCACATCCCTGGAAACTCCACTAAGGATCTGGAGTGCAGGATCTTCTGCCCCTCTCCAGGCTTTGCAGAGGGGCAGGCTGGGGCTCTGTCTGCATTTTGCTCAGCCCACGATACATTTAACCAGACTTGTCACCGTGCAGGGAAATCAGCCGCTCATGCAGACTGTGAAGCCTTGTTCAGATGCTCACTTTGAGAGCTTAGCCACACAAAAAAGTACCACGCACGCACAGTACATGACTTTAGAGCAATCAAAATGTGCTCAAGAAAAAGTCAACTTTGCAGACATAAGCTGAGAGAGCTCTTCATAGCAGAAGTTATTTTCCTGCCTAATTTCAGCCTTTCATTCTCCTGGGTTTTGGCCAAAAAGCTGCTAAGAACATCACTACTTTCTTCCTAATTGGCTGAACCACATTTCTTTTCCAGAGAAAGCCCCATTTCTGCACAGACCCAGGCTGGAACAGTGACCACTGCTTGAAAGATGAACAATCTGAGCAACAACGGAACAGAGGACTAGAGAGAAAATGAGTGGCCTGGCTGCCCCTCAGCACACCCTGTCCCTGACGCCGTGTCCTCACAAACTGCAGGGCACGTCCCTCTCTCCTTGGCAGAACCGTGGATGCAAGCAATAGTAAAGCCTGTTTTCCTAAACACAGAAGGGGAACAAAGGAGAGATTTCCCAACCACTCTCTCAGGATTGTTTCCCCTAAAACCTCTCTAAAGCAATGCTACAAGCCCTTCTTTGATGTTTGCTTACTTCCTCCTTTATCTGCTCCTGCGACACTTTTGTGGCTTTTCTGCACAAAATGATGCAGTTCCCTCCCTCGCTCTGCGCTGGCCTCTGTGCTTGCACTCAGTTGCTCTCTCCTCTGGCCACACCTCTCCTGACCCACTGCTTGCACCGTTTGCAGTTTGGATAGCAGCTCCTATCATTCCATAAAGGGAATATGTTTGGGGTGTTTTATATGTGTCTTGAAAGAGARGGGCTTTTAACCACAGCTCTTGCTGACCTCCCTGCTGCATGCAATTCATTTTCATATAACTCAACTAGCAGGACTAAAATCTATAGAAAATATCACATGCTACCCATTCCTGAACGTTTTTGCCTAAGGTTTTACTTTGAGGGKTTTTTTTTTCTCCGATAGGGTCAGGAATGGAGCTACTGACAGAGGGTTTATAGATATTGTATTATTTGTATTATAACTACAAATCAAACAGGGGAAAGGGGGAGAGAKGGGGAGAGACAGAATGAGTAAAAACTCTTTTTCTTTTCCAAATCAGCCTGTAGTGCGTAGGCACTTTGTATTTGAGGATAATCTCCTTCTCTTAGAGCTCTCTATCAAACTTTTCCTATACACATTCCTCCCCATTTGGTTAACATTTATTACTATGAACCTGATCACAGACTTCATGGCATTCCTTGAAGAAATTCATGCCCCCATCCCATGACATGTCCTCAATAAGCTGATTCTGCACCTGAATACAACTGGCAATACTTTTTCCAACACATATTCAGATCTGATGGCACCAAAATCTTTGTGGGCTCATCACAGCCTTCATAGGTGTTGATATTTAAAAAGAAAAAAAAAGAAAAAAAATGGGGAGTGAGGTAGGTTGACCAAYCAACTCTTCAGGCAGCCAAAAGATTTCATTTCAGCATTGTCAAAATGAAACATTCGGAAAAATTTTTCATTTCTTTCTAAGCCAAAAGGTCTTAAATCCTCATAGCTGGAATAAAGAAAATGAAATATAAGGCTTTTCCTCTTTGCTTTGCCATGTTTCAAGTTAGGTAGTGTTTTCTTAATTTATTGTCCTGCCATGGGATTGCCAGGAATTGCCAGTCTCTGCATACTGCCGAGTTTCCAGAGCAGAGGAATTAATTGCTCACAACTTCCCTACCCTTTGGCTCTGCTGCAGCCCACACTGCCCCATCCAGGCAGCCACCCAGCTTCCTAGAAGTGTTTCTGCCCTAAAAGAGTCATTCTTAATATTCCACAGGTGCCCTCTGCACTGCCAAGACCAGGGGCAGCCATTCAGCCACTGCTGTGCTGCACAGAAAACTGCTCCCTGCATGGGGTCTGAGCAAAGCAGGCTCCTCTCCTGCACTTTGCCGGCAGGTTATTCCCTCTGGAATGCTATTCCAGCCTAGCGCTCTGCTGGCCTTCCCTCCAGAAATGCCCAGCAGTTTGTCAATACAGAGCTGGCCTTGGCATGCCTGAAGGATAACAGCGCTGTAGCTGCTGCCCGTAAACCCCATCCTGCCTGGCCCRCTGCAGCAGAGTCCTGCTCTGCCCTCTCCAGAGCCCATAATCACCAGGTGCTGCTGCCAGCAGCTCAATTGCGAGTTTACAGCCCAGCTAAATTGCCCTGTGCTCCCCACAGTCCTCATTCAGCATTTCCGCCGTCACCCTCTCGCTGGGTATCTGGTTCAGATTAATTGGCCCGAAGATGGGGCAGCCTGCATTTGTCTGGATTGTTTCCTGCCCGAGCTGCTAACCTCAATAGATATAATTTTTTGAAAAGGAACGCATTGGCAGGCCATCAGAAGGAAAACTCCCTGACGGTGCAATTATAGTTTAATGTGTAATAGCCATCTGGGAGACACTGGGAAAGCCCTGGCATTTTGGGTGTATGAAAATGCAGCTTGCTACTGCACACGGAAAAAAGTGAAAAACCCACTGGAGGGGACTTTGCAACAGCCAGGGGTGAATGGACTCCGTGTGAACCAATAGCTCATTTCCATCTCCATCCTTGACACCGTGGCCAGGGAAGGCTCACAGAGAAATGTAGGCCAGAGCAGGGAAGGTGGTAACACCTGCAGGCAGGGAGAGCTGCTCCTCCTGGGGACAGGCTAAGTGAGAAAAYAACACCAACGTGCCCTGATCTTCGGATCAGTGACACTGATGGAGGGATTAATTCAAACTGATTGACCACAACTTCAGACTTCACATCGCTGTCACATACGATTAAAGCTGGTCAAGTTGCTMAGTGCAGATAAACCCTCCGACAAACGCAGCCCCGCTCTCTGTCCCCGCAATAGCAGCCCGCAGCCTGGCTGCTCACGGGCGGGCTCGCTTTCCCCGTGGCTGTGACAAGCGCTTTGCACCAAGGCATTTTAGCATATGGCTGAGTGGGGACCCTTTTGCTGAAAATATCCTGCTCCTGGCTCAGCACTGACGCTGTGCCATTGGTCATGTAAGCCATCCCGTGTTGCTCCTGGTTAGGTGACATCCCTTGCTCGTCGCCAGTTATTTGCAATCACGCTGGATTGTTCCACGAGCCCATTATGCGGCTGATAGGGCTCTTGAGCGTGGCTTTGAGAGTAACGCCAGCCTGAGCATTCAATTATATTTATTCACATTACTCCAAAAGATAGCTTGCTTTCCTGAACGTCTTTGTGGGTAGGAAATTCTTTTTCAGCAGAGTGTTTGGGAATAAAATGGGTCACAATCGCTGAGGAAGACAGGCTGCATGTTTTATTCACAAGCACATTTTGTGAGCGTTTATTGCTACATACACCCAGCTCTAGTGAAGATGGACATCTCTAGTTTTCCTTCTCATTTGCCCTCCCTTAGTTCTTATTTTTGTCTCCAAGTATYAACTGCATCCTATTGACATTTTCAATTATCAACCGAAGAGGAAAGTAAAAAAGTGTTTCTGGGAAACTGKGCAAAAAAAGAAGTTTACTCCCTCCTAAACCTTTTCCTTAAATTCAATTATATCACTCTCATCCACAGCAGTCTAATGGCCATTTACGGAGTCCATATCAGATGCAGCCACATGATTTCTGCTGAGCAAAAATTTCTCTGGCAAAATGCCACTTCATTTACTGGTGAGCTGGTTTGCTCAGCGCATCTCATCTTTGACAGATTTTCACCAGCTACCACACAGGATTGCAGGATGAGTCCAGCCACAGTGCTGGCCCCATCCTTGCCCYTCAGGGGGGTGCCAGAGACCCTCTTTTGCTCTCTTGGTCCTGGAAGCTCTCCCAGCAATTTGTTTTCCCAGGCCAGGTAGCAGCAGCTGGAGTTTTATGGACATTTCTGTGCTGAGTGCTCACACTTCCAGGCTTTCAGGCCATACTAAAATGCTGGGAGATATGGGCTCACTCTGACCAAATGCACATACCACTGGTCACAGTCCAGCTCAGACACCCTGCTTTTCAGTATTGGGCACCAGGAGGACTTCTTACAACCCCTACCACTGCAGACTGGACAGGACCTCCTGTGCTACAGGAGCCCAGACTTTCACTCCTGAAAGGTCTTGAACCTCAAGCTCAYCACATCAGTGTGTTGGGCTCAGCAGGAATAAAGAGACCAAGAAAATATCAACCAGTTCTGGGAGGCAGAGTGTGTTTGTGTGTGTGTTAGAGCCTGTCAACCAGGAAGCCAAATGGAGCCCATCTCTTCTAGAAATCAACACCGAGGGAAAAGGATGGAGGGAATGAAGACACAGTGCCCTGAGGATGAGGAGGAAGGGGTTTCTGGCTTAACCAGTTCTCTCCTCTAAAGACTGTTTCTTTTATCTGCCTCAGAAAGGTCAGCATGGAAAAGGAAAATAATTTTTTTAAAACAGCTCTAAGATGAARATAAATTAGGCAAAATAAAAACTCTCACAAAAAAGTTGAAATAAAAGAAAATAAAGGAGAAGGAAGAGGAAAAAATAGTAACAAATAAAAGCCAAGAGACTATTKATCTGGAGAAATATTCCTATCTTCCAAGATTATTTTTTTTCTATGTTACTCATATCTCTTGGAGAGAGCATTTGATACAGAACACACGTGCAAGGATGGCTATATGGGAGGGATCCAGTTTTCCTCACAACCACTGAAAAACAGACCCAGATGGCTACAGGGATGACAGGGCCAAGAGAAACCATCCAACACCCACCCTGGATGGGACTGATTTTGCCCCAAGTAGTGACTGGGGGTAGTGCAGATGGGCACAAATGGGTTGCTCTGCTGTGATGTCCCAATCTGGTGCTGCAGGACCCCCAGAGGTCCCTATGTGGTCAGAGACCACTGAGCACCCTGAGCTCCCGTCTGCCATCCCAACAGCCCACCCAGCACTCTCCTTTCCACCAGGAGAAAGAGAAGAAAACAGACTGGCAATGCTCCTGCCTCTAAAAGCACTCCACCCTCCAGCCACCCCTCCTGGGTGAAGCTCTGTGACATTGTGCAGCTCAATTTGTTAAGCAAGGCCCGCAGCTCTCCTTTGAGGCACTGAATTACTATTTCCATTTCACAGGCAGGGAAACAAGGACAGAGAGAGTGAGGGTGTTTGTGTGAGATCCCATATGTTCTCCATCATGGACCGTRGCGCTTCCTGGCTGCAGCATGACCTGACCCAAGTGCTAAATAACATCCAACATTTGTTCCTTTCAGACATCCACACCAACCAGTGGCAGAAAGCACAGTTGCAAGCTCATGGAAATCTGGGAGGTCTGGGGAAGGGTTTGGGCTCCRAGCATATGTGCTCTGGGATCCAGAGAGCAGAAATGCTGGATGCATGAACCTTCTCTGCAGCAAGATGCACCTCCTACCAAAGGTCAGACAGCACATAACTGTTTCTAGCTGTCTRGAGCATTTGCTTTGCAAAGAGGCARGTTTCTAAGCACCCTCCTTTCCTCCCCTGGCTGCAAAAGAGTGGGAGGAGAGGGGCCAGGACAYCATCACAAGCAGCAACAGCAAGGCAAAACCACCACCCACGTGAAGCCCCAGAACATCAGTGGTGGCCGCCTCACAGCTTGTGGGTCCACACATGCCTGCCCCACACACCACCTTCCTACCACCCTTTCACCAGGCAGATGAAAAAYCAGCACATGATGCAAGCCCTGTGCTTGCTCCACTGCCCTGCCTCATGGTCACTGCAGAGGGGCCATTGTCACCCAGCCAAAGCCAGGGACACACAGCCACGATGATGGGCACAGAGCACACCGTCCCACACAGATACAGCTGTGCCTGGGGAAGGCAGCAGATTCATTCATGATGAAATGAGGGATCATGCTTGGACCATGAAAATAATTTTTTAATGAYTGAGAGACCACAGTTCTGGAGGGTGACATGGGCCTACAAGAGTCTGGATGTAATCCTCAGCCAAAATAAACCTCTGGCCCCTCTTATATTACCACATAAGCCCCACTGAACCCCAATAAGCCAAGATTTATTGTCCAAGTTCCATTACTCAGAAACATGATGATGCCTTACAGCCTACCTATCGCATTTGGGGAAATCATTGGGGATTGGACTAGATCACCTCCAGTGGGTCCCTTTCAGCCTAAATTAAGCTTTGATCCTACAGCTCTCCAGTTTTGAGGGAAGAGGTCTGAGCCAAAGCACCACTCAAGCGACAACACTGGTCTTTACCGCATAATCACTTTTATCCTCAGTGCATCTTTGAGGGAATTGTTCTTGGTTAAAGCTTGTAAAAACAACATCCCTGTGGAGACACAGCTGCAGCTGTGCTAACATGGCTGGTCACCCAGAAACTTCTGAAGGAAAGCTGAACCATTTCAACTCGCTTCAAAAAGAGGATGCTGCCTCACCCTCTGCTTTGAGCCTCAGAGCCATGGTAGTGGTATGAGGGAGGGCTTTCAGTGTGTGAGCCAGATTACCCCCAAAACACACATGCAGAGCCCAGCTGGATTTCATAAGGGGGCTAAAAAGCTGTGGCCTCCCCTTTAGCACTGACAAATCACCATGATTAACACATTTGTTTCACAGAACCCAGAGTCACATCCAGCTGAGACCCCAGAGCAAAGGTTATGTTAGAAACAACCTTTCAAGTCTGAATCACYTCCTCGGGGTGCAAAGGGTGCACAGAAGAGATTTTCTCTGCTTGGGCAGCCTGGATGTTTTTCTATCACACAGAAAGTGTCAGTCCAGAAGCACAGAGAGGAGCTGTGAATGGGACAGCAAGTACAAGTGCCCTTTAATGGTTTTATGCCTTTCCCAGCGAAGATAAAACTGCAGGTGACAGGAAACTCATGCACAGACCCAGCTTATGGTTACAGTGACACGCTGCCCTACGAGCCTCCCGGGGCTGAGGGTTTCAACATCCTTTTCCCGAGACCTGACAACTCCAGCTCTTTCAGCTTGCCTCGAGGGTCACTCCACWCCACACAGCCAGGCACTGCTCACCACATCCAGCCCAAGCTGCTCATCTTCTCGGCCACAGGACAAATAATGTGCTCTAGCTCCRACTCGCCTTTCTGCTCTGCATCATCTGGGCTAACCTCTTGCCTTCCCACGCACAACAGCTGGCTCCATCCAGGCCCACGTGTTTCCTAAGGACCTTCTGGGGGCTGCACCAATTTTCCACTAACACTGAGTTTTGTTTATGCCCAGAGGTCCCCAGGTCAGCAGGCTGCCGGGGGTGGGGAGCCAGAGCCATTGGTTTGTGGTGCACAAGAAAGGAGAGGCAGAGCAAAAGGAGCTGAAAATGCTCCCATCGTGGCAGCACCAGCTGCCATCCCATGACTGAGAGATGAGAGAGCTCAATGAAAAATAAAACAGCTTACGCAAAACTTGGCTCTGTTAGACACAAATACAATTGTTGTGACTCACCATAAGGCTGGGATGAAGGCATGAAAAGAGGGATTGGAGGTAGCACTGGTGTCACAGCTCTGAGGAGGACACGCTGGATGTGCTGTACATCTGATGGACATTGCTTTCTGCTTCATGTCTGTTCTGAACAGAAAAGGATAAATATAAAAAGGGGGGAAAAGTGAAAAGCACATGACCAATTTAGGCCCCTAACCCCAGTGAGACACCCAGCAGACTGAGACCAGYGGGAGAGGAAATTAGGTTGAGTATCAAGAGTGCTGCTGGCACAGCACTGCAGGGACAAGCCAGTGTCTTTGAATATATTTTATGTAAATATCACTCACCCCCAATATCACTCTCATGGCAAAAATGTTGCTTAGCTCAAGATGCTACCACCCTCAGGGGCACCACAGTGCCTGGCCATGCCTTTCCCAGAGGATTCAGAGACATCCTGAGAGTCAGGGCACCCTCCCACACCACATCACGTTGCACCACATCCCTTTCAGGTGARTTAATGTCTATTCATCCGCTTCAGTGGAGCCTCTCATGACACATGGATGCATTAGGGGTCAGTGCAGACCAGGAAGAGGGATGGAGACATTTGGCACASCTCTTTTTGCTGCATATTGCCCTAGCACTGGGACAGGACCCAYGAGTGCTCAGGCATGCAAAGGCAGAAGCTGGTTTTGCAGCAGTCAAATCCCATAAAGCCAGCACTTCGCAGTGTCATCCACATGCCTCCTCACAGTGCTGGTCTCTCAGTCAGAGGTGATTCACTCTGAGCACCAGAAAGCTGTTATTTAAATGCAGGACACAACTGGAGAAGCAGCTGTACTCTGGCTAGAGCTGATGCGATTTTTACCTGAGTCTAGTCACTCAATTTTTACCCGATTAGAGTTCTCTACTCCATTTTTACCCGAGTCGCTGTACTCCATTTTCACCCGAGTCCTCTACTCCGATTTTTACCCGAGTCACTCTACTCCATTTTTACCCGAGTCGAGTTATCTACTCCCATTTTTAACCGAACCTTTTTACTCCACTTTTTTAGTAATGAACCTCCGGGGCTCTCCACCACCTTTTGTTGCAGTGTCTTCTTTTTAAAAAGGCTTAWTTTTTTCCCTTCTATTTTTTTTTTAAATGTTGTGTTCTTTAGTTTGTTCCCACCTAGTCTTCCAAACGTTGTCTTTTCCCCCCAATAATAATTTTGTTAACAAAACCAGAAAAAATGTGTTTGAGTAAGGAGAAACCAGCACGGACCCCATAGCACAGGCTGTGCCCTCCCAAAARCCACAAGCCTTTGCTGATGCCAGCAAGTTACCCTGAAACCCCCCCCCAGAACCCGCATTAGTCGCTGCCGCCGCTGCCACTTGTAGCCCAGCTTTCCACTGCTCCCTCAGCTCCTGCCCATGAGCAACACCCCCCACCCATCCAACACCTCTCCCAGGGCAAAGCCATGCTTAGGCAGGCTGGGCACGCCCACCCACCCTCYGCAAAAGCAGAGCCAGGCTTGGAACACGGATGGATACTGCACCTCCCCGAGGGGGACCCCACCGGAGCACAGCACAGAGCGTCTCACCAGGGCAGAGTGTTTTGTCAAAATGCTGCATTTGTACCCTTAAAACAGGGCAGGGGGATTCACTGAGGGAGCGCACACAGAGCCCATTTTAACAAGCCGCACGTCGCCTCAGGAAGATGCCTTGGACAAACGTGATTTCAAGCGGCACATCTGCAGCACCTTGCAGCTTCAGCTGACAGCCAGAACAAGCAGGAGAGACAGGCACTAAGGAAAACAGAGTCAGAAACAAGGGGGGGGAAGAAAGACCAGAGGAGTAAAGACAGCCTAACAACAAAGGCTTGTCTTTTGCAGAGAAAGGAAAGTACCTGTGCGTGTGCCTGTGCAAAGAAAACGAATATTTTTTTACTTGAAGTTGTATGGGAAAGGTGCCTATACACACCCAGTCTATAGAACGAATTTAGTACAGAGCAGGCAGTGCCTTTGTGCTCAGTAAGTGAAGGTGTGCACGTAATGTGAGCTCTGTGCGCACTACCTGGGCACAGCTACAGAACATGGAATGTTGATTGTGTCAGGCACAGCGACACAGCACGGAATGTTGATTGTGTCAGGCATTGACTAAGAGGGGTGCTCACCTGAGGAAGGGAGCTGCAGGGAACTGGCGCAATTAGGGCGTGAGTGTATTCAGCCAAGCCACACAGCAGAGCGTGTGAAAAGCACTTGTTGGTAGAGATTTCATGCCTGAATCTGCAAGCATCCGTGAGAAGTGAGGAGGAAGCAGCGCATGTTTGGGCACTGGGGATGAAGAGTCCATCTCTGCACCTGTGAGAGAGGGAAAGACTATGGGATGCTCATTGTCCCAGAAGGGAGGCAAGGCAGAGATGCTTCAGTGTGACTGCATGTGCCAAAATTCACTCCAAACAAATACCAGGAGCTTTATAATCTGGCTGAAATCGGTGTTGCACCCACCCATCCCTCAGTGCAGCTGGGTTCTGTACATTTCTCCAGCCTGACACCTTCGATTTGGAAGTCTGATGGCTCGGTGTTTTCAGCCTTCAGAAAACCCGGATTTTCAGGGAGCAACATTCCACCGGTATTAACACAAAGAATAATAGTCACAGAACCATTTAAGTTGGAAAAGACCACTAAGATCAYCAGTCCCATTAGCTCAGCGCTGCCAAGCCCGCCACTAACTCAGGTCCCTAACTCCCCATCTACAGGTSTTTTAAACACCTCCAGGGATGGTGATTCAACTCCTTCCCTGGGAAACCTGTTCCATCGAGCGTTCCAAGCTCCGGGGTGTAGTGGTGGCTCAAAAAGACATCCAAACCCGGCACTGCTTTCAGCCTGATGTTCTTGCTTAGTGAGGTGGGGCGGTTTTCTCCTTCCACTGTGGCTTGAACGCAGGTGCTGTCTACCTGAAATCTGTCTGTTTCGGGGCGGGGAACGTTTCGTGGGAAAAAAAAAAAAAAAAAAATTCTCCTTCCACTGTGGCTTGAACGCAGGTGCTGTCTACCTGAAATCTGTCTGTTTCGGGGCGGGGAACGTTTCGTGGGGGGGAAAAAAAAAGAAAAGAAAAGGATCAGGTTTTGTCCCCTGAATTGCTGCGTGGTGACAATACACTTGCGTGTGCCCCTGTATTTTATATGGGTGAGCGCATGGGCGTGTGTGCGAGTCGGGGAGAGAATGTGGKGCAGGAGCAGGGGGGATGCAGGCGGAAAATGCTGCTGCCCGCACACCGAGCGGTGCTTTGTGCGCTCCTTTCGTGGCACAAAGCTGCGGGCTCCCGGGAAGATGAAAACGGCTCACAGGGTTTGTGCAAAGGAAGCTGGGGCGAGGGGGAGACGAAAATAATAAAAAAAAAAAAAAAAAAAAAAAAAAAAAAAAAAAAAAAAAAAAAAAAAAAAAAAAAAAAAAAAAAAAAGAAAAAGGAAAAAGAGAAAGGGAAGAGCCCAGCAGCGGAGCCCTGCACAGAACAGTTGTTTCCAGGTGCCCTCTCCTGGCCTTGCGGGGCTTTCTCCTCCGGCTCCGGGGCAGCACTGGCCCCGGGCARATCGGGGGACTGAACTGGGATGCTGGGCAGGGGCAGGGAGGGCTGATGTGCCTGCCGGGGTCCCGGCTGCCCTCCGGTATGGCACAGTCACATTTGGGCAGTTTTCACCAAAAACACTCTTCTGTGAGCAAATAGGCACTGGTGAGGTCTCACCTCGAATCCTGTGTTCAGTTTTGGGCCCCTCATGACAAGAAASACWTTGAGGGGYTGAAGCGAGTCCAGAGACAGGCAGTGGAGCTGAAAAACTGTCTGGAGCACAAAACTGATGAASAGTGGCTGGGGGGAYTCAGCCTGGAGAAAAAGAGRCTCAGGAGGGACCTTATCGCTCTCTACAACTCCCTGAAAGGAGGGTGTGGCCWKGTGAGGGTCGGCCTCTTCTCCCCAGGTGACAGGAAATGGCMTCAAGTTGTGCCAGGGGAGGTTTAAATTGGATATCATGRCCAATTTCTTCACCAAAAGGGTGGTCAGGCACTGGAACAGGCTGTGCAGGAAAGTGGTGGAGCCACCATCCCTGGAGGTGTTTAAAAGCTGTGTAGCTCTGGCTCTTACAGACATGATTTGGATTTGGCAGTGTGGGGTTAATGGTTRGACTCAATGACCTTACAGGTCTTTCCCAAGCTAAATGTTCTATGATTCCAAAGATTTGTGGCYTTTTGTTATTGTTCTTTTGCATGACCTCCACACCATTGCCATGTGTGGAAACAGAATCCCAGCAAGACCTTCCTCTACTCACCATCAGCTTGCACCACTGAGTTTCTGCAGCCTCCATAGCTGACACCATGAGCTGGAATAGTTAACCAGGGGGCAAGGAGTGATTTACACAGCAGAACAGAATTAGAGAAACCAAGTTAGGAACCCTTCAGAAATGAAACACTTACTGCGTTTACACAGATGTAACCTACAGATTCATGTGCYTCCCAGAAGAGAAGGATGAGAAGGAAGTGTAGAGAAGAATAGCACATGGGTTGTTCTACAGTTCTATTTAAAATAAGGTTAAGAAATCCCAGCGTCTTTAAAAACAAAAACATGACAGCGCTGCTCATTTGGGAGAGTGCTTTCAGTTCCTTGTTGCCCCTTGCCCAGCTGTGGTCTCCGTTCCAGTTCCTCCACCAGAATTAGCAAGGTCAGAKGTTCAGGAATCCTTCTGCTTTGTGGGGAACAAGGAGACACAGACAAGACAAAGCCATTGGAGGCCAGGACAGACCTACAATGAACTGCGTGACCCTAATCCCACTCTGCCCTTCCACTGCCACTCAGCCTTGAACACATCCCTAACACTGAGTCTCTGATGTTGGTTCTTCTTCAAGTTTTCTCAATGCATCCTCTGGGAAGTTTCGAGGCAGCAGACAGGGAGGTTTGCCACATGTTGTGGAAGTGGTAGGACACGTCTGAGCAGCTGCAAGAGGAACCAAAACCTGAGACTGATTGTAGTGGAGATCACAAGCAGAAAATAGCGATTTGTGTTTCAAATACAAATAACAGAAATCAAGAGCTTAAGAGAAGCCTCTAGTCTGAACCACTGGTATCTCCTTGGGTGCAAAATGAGATCCTAATTAGATGGGCAGTTAACCATTATTTGTTTGTGCATTGGGCTGATCTCTTCCACGGGCACAAAATAGACTCTACTAAGGGAAAGTACGTGAGGGCCATCAAGAAYTTGGATTGGCTCCCTTTAAGCCTGACCTGTGATAAACAAGCCTGACACAAGCTGTGCATGAAGCCTGTAACAGTAAGAGCTTTCACAYTGCCTGTGTTAAGCAAAAGCTTTATGGCCACAAAATACACACAGGCCTAATAGCCAGGATTAGTAAATTAGTGCAAAGGAGGAGTAAAAGGCGCGGGAGGAAGGGCACGGAGCCATGGCTGAGCTGTGCTCGTGTGGCCCCACTAGATGACAGCACAAACATGTTCTTGTGCGCCCCATGTTCACACCAGCACGGACCAGGCTGCTGAAGGCATGGCACCTGCAGCCTCCCCTTCTTGACCCTGCAGGCAGCTGAGAGCTGAATGAAGCACTTGGGCCAAATCCTGCAGGACAGGGCCTTGCTTTGGAACTCCCAGATAGTTCTGTTCTGTAAAATGCCTTTCCTGCCTAGAGGGGTGCAGCACAAACGGGATAACAAGTGCTTCATCCCTAAACTGTTCTCTTCATTGTATGGCCAGCCACAAATTCTCTTTCTCCTCCAGTGAGCTTAAGCACCTCCCTGAGCAGCAGGGAGCCCTCCTGGAGGGCACAAAATTAATCCAGCCTTGTGTCCCACTCTCCAACCATGCTGTTCGTCCCCCAAGGCAGAGACTGTAGCCCAGAACACACAGCTCTGGGTGTGAAACAGGCATAACACAAAATTCCCACTCTTCGTGCATACAGTTCTCCCCAGGAAATGTCTTCAATAGCACATTTTAGGTAGGGTATCTGTCCTGGCGTGTTCTGGGCTGCACCTGACCGAAAGGCTGACCTWAAGTGGCAGTAGGTGGGCGTTCATCCTGCCAAAGCTGCCAGCAGACYCATGGCAAAGATCCATGGCCTGGTTCCTGGCTGGGTGCCACCACACCATCTGCAGACAAGTTCCTGCTTCTAAGACGCGCCTGCCCCACGCCACCAGCCGCTTGCTCTGCACGCAGCCACATGGCCCTGGGAGCTGGGAGAAGGAGCAGAGCTGCCGGATCCTGCGTGGGGGATGGGCCAGGGCCAGGCAGCCATGCCCATCCTGAGGCTCTGCCCACAGAGGGTCGGGGCAGAGCAGTCTGCAGAGCTGGGCTGAGCCTCACCTGTCCCACAGAGGACTACCATCTGCATTATTTCCTTCATCCCTGCAGCTTCCTGCAGCATTTTGTCTCCAAAAGGATGCAGCACCTTCCTTTTACACCTTGGAGAAGCAGAGTTTTTGCTTCCCTTCTGGTCAAWCCAGACCTAGAAACCTTTCTGCTGTCCCATTTCTCATGAAGCCTTCAGAAGCACATGTCCTCCAAAGCTCCAGGAGAGGCAGAGAACCAGCAGCTCCCACTGTTTAACATGTGTGTACCCGTGTTGAATCAGTCGAGACAGCTGCTCTGGTGCCTGCGGTCACACCGCACTTTTTCATCTCCAGAGAAGACATCACGCCCGCGTTTGCCTAAGGTGCTCTGTCACAGATGCTCTGCCCTAGCACAGATGCTTTGAGAAAAATGACATTCACAGCTACTTCTTCTACAGCTGCCATCTTGAAATGCCTCCCCTCAGGTTGCTGGCATCCCCTCTAACCCTGGCACCTGTGGCTCTTCAGATATGCAGTTTGGTGGTTTTCCAGTTGAARGAAATCCAGTTTTCCTAGTGTGATGTTCCCAACATCAACAGAGAGGTCTACTGCAGATAACATTTGATATTCAGGGACACAGGTATCCAACCTTTTTTCTCTAAACATACCCCAGCCAAACTGTACCTGTACCAAGGAAGAGGGGTGGAATGGACAAGAATTATCCTGATAGCAGAGTCTAGTTTTGCAGCTACAGTCAGGGACATACTTGGTGTTCTCAGCCCCATCAGACTAGGCAGCCCACCTGTGGCCTGAATTTGTAGTAAGACAAGGTGTCTGATAAAGAAAGAGGGTGGGGACACCRTTTATTTCCACCTGTTTTTCCTCATTAAACAGACCTTCCTTTGGAAAACTTTGTATTCCTAGCAACTCCTTCCACATGCAGTATTTCATTTCCACTACAGGGCCTAAGGGCTCCTACAAGTGACTTGCTGTGCAGACAAGTTTCCTTCCTGACAGTGCTTTTTGAAAATCTCCATGTTACTCAGTTCCTCTTTTGCAGTGGCTGGCTTTAGGCTAAGTTTRTCTTTTTATAAATGGCTAAAAGAAAAATAGAATCTATAGAAATTGAAAGCTCAGCAGAAGAGCACTGGAGGTTTTGCTGGTTGAGTTTTGGGTTTGAGATGCCGGCACTTCCCTTGCAACAGGAACCGCATCCTCATTCTGTAGTTCAAGCATCTACAGTGGCCCTGGCTACTGAAATCACTGAAGCCAGCTAGAAYTGGTCACTGCAGTGACCAGCGTGTCTGCAGCACACAGGCCTTGCTGTTTGTACAGCCTGGTGTTGTACAGCCATTCCTGGAGACACAGCTCCCTCAGGTGGTGCCTTCAACAGCTGTAAAACCTCCAGGAAAGCAGAGATGGAAGAAAACAGCAGTGGCATAAACTTGTCAGCATAAACTGACAGCTGCAAGTACTCCTTCTCACACAAGAGGACAAATCAGGACCCCATTCCCAGCAGGAATACAAACAGGAGCATCACAGGAGCATCCCAAGCCTRTGGACTGCCCTTGATCCCCCTGGTTTGCCATCTGCCCAGGGCAGGGCAAGTCACAAGGGACAGCCTGTGAGATGAGTCAGGAGTCAGAGCAGAGCAGGGCATGCCCCCAGTGCCCTGGCATACAGTTCCTTTCTAGGAACTGCCCAGCAGAATMCTCCAGAAAACCTGCCAGCAAACACAGTGGGCTCTGGGGCAACGAGCCAGATGGGGAAGGGACTGATGCAGCTTTGCAAAGAGCCCATCATGGAAGCACGTGATGTGATGCCTGTTTTGTGGAAGAAAAGCTGGAGACCAGGCATCCTTCCATAGGAACTTGCTGGAAATCAAGCATGCCTTTGTTTCATTGCCATGATTCGTGGAAAGTTCACTTTGCCTTTAACACAAGAGGAGGGGCTTGCCTAACACTAGCTGCCGAGAGCAGCGGCCCGACATTGCATCCTGCGGCCCTACAAGGGCTGGTTGTCCAAATGCACCAGCATTGCTGCCCGTCCCCATGTCCCTGGTGCAGAGCCAGGGGGTGGCAAACACAGAAATGGGATTGGGGGATGCCTGCGGGGATGGGCAGTGCTGTGTCCGAGCCGCTCCTCTCGGGGTCAGCAGTGACCAAACCCAGCACATCTCTCCYTGCTTCCCTCTGCCCTTGCACCGTGCTTGCTCGCCTGCCCCCTGCCACACAAAAGGGCTGGAATGAAAGCAGGTATTTGTGTGGGAGGCCAGGCAGCAGCACCAAACACTTGCCCGCTGGGTTTTTTTTTTATGTAGGCAGAGAGAGCGCATGGGAAATGGAACCAATGAGCGTCTCTGTTGTGGTGTTATCTCTTCCTGCTATCTCAAAACTGCATTTCGGATGCATCTGAGGCAGCCACTGTCGAACAACAGAACCAAACCAAAGGCAGGCAAGGCTCTGACACTTGACTGAGGTCAATGTGGTGACAGCCAGCTGGGCAGGGTCAAACACCACCTTGGCATGGCCTGACAGCACCACGGGCCCTGAGCCTGGGGCCCACCGTGTGCCCGGTGACACTCAAAAAATGCAGGCTGTGCACTTTCCGTGGCAGAAAGCAGCAAAGAGGTTCCTTCCAGAGCCAGGAATCATTCCTGATGGTGCTGGCAAAGGCAGCTAACAGCAAAGCAACCCAAAGAAGGGCTTCTCAGGACGTGAAGAACCATGCTCTGAAGCCACAAGGACACCATGGAAGTCCCCTCTCCTCCCTTAGGCTGACGTGTGCATAGGTAGAGTCCCGAGGTGTTGTTCAAAGAAGAAAGATAAACCAGCCAGAGTGGGTGTTTTGTAGGAAAGCCAGAATAGACAGCGATGGTGGGAAGCATCACACAAGTGAAAGCAAGGCAGCTGAGCCTCAGGTGGAGAAAGGAGAGGGAAGCAGAGATGCAGCAAGGCAGGGGGACCTGCCCAAGACCCAGCTCAGGGCCTGAGTGAATTGTGCTGCAGTGGGGAGCTCTGCACGGAAAGAGAAGCCTCACACCAGGACTGTGAGGGTGACAGAGTTATCTGAGTCCAATCCTTCTCCCTGGTCACCCAGCTCATCTTCTCCAGCAGCCATTCCTGTGCCTGTCCGTCCCTCTCCTCCTGCCCTGCTGTCCTGGGTGCTACATTCACAGAGCCTGGCTCATTCACTGGCCCCGCTCAGCTGATCCCTGCTCTCCTCCTCTGCCCCTAAATCCCAGCTTGGAAACCCTGGCAGATGCTTTACTGCCCATCATGGTATGAGGTAGCTCCTCATGTGCCTGCTCTTTCCTGCCCACAGCTCCCTTCCACGCCTTCCTGGCTCCACTAGAAGGTCCAGGGAWGCAGCAGTCATGTCCTGCTTTGGGAAAGCTCCTTCACCTGTGTCCCTGCTGTTCTTGGGGAGAAAGCAGCTCCCCCTCACAAAGGAAGAGCAGTTCTGGTGAKCAGCTGCAGCAGAGCAGAGGGGAATTTCATATCTGTCTCTCAGAATGGGGAGGGAGCTGATGGACAGCATGGTCCCTTCTGAGGTTTCTCTCCACATCAGYACCTGAATCTGTTGCAGAATAAGGACAAAAGCAGTGTCTTTTCCCCATTGCATCATTTTGGCAAACGTCTCAAGAAACTATTACTAGCTGTGGTTTCCTTACTTGACCTTTTACAGGCTCATAAAAAAACATAAATAAAGCGTCCCCAGCACTGCCTGTGCCAGAAGCCTGAGAACCTCCCTCAGGATGGGCTAAAACCAGGAGAGCTACAAGCAGGTTCTGGCTACTGGAAAGGCCAAGCTTGGGTAGYAAGGGCTACTGTTTTCCTGTGGATTAATGCTGGGATAAGAGATTTCTATCTTCTATAGAACCATCCACTGCTGTTTTGGGTGCCTGCTCAGTCTGCCCATCTGATGAGTGCTGCAGGACCCAGCACTGCACAGACCTGCTTGAATCATGGGGCTGCACCTCCCTCCCGTTCCTTCAGCACTGGATCTGGAGCACAGCACCAGGCAAAACTCATCCTTGCTCATACCCAGGCAGCAGAAACTGCAGCTCTCCAGACAGGGGGGACGAGACACCACATGGACAAGGATAAGCCCAGCACACCATCATCTCATTCCCCTTAAGAAGAATAGGAAAAAACACCTCATCTCATGACTCACTGGTAGGCGCATCTACAAAAGAAGAACCAAGAAGAGTTACAGCAAGAACCACCACAGCCAAGCACATCCTGTTGTTTCCTAGGTCCCAGTGTCAGCTCATTTTCCAGAACTGAAACATCCACTACAGCATAAAAGTCTGAGATTTGAATGCTCCATGACACACATTCAGAAAAGTGAGATTCTGCTTGGTGCCAACTTGCTAAGTCAGCATTTTTTCTGAATGCATATCATGGAGCATTGATGATCATCGTCATTTTTGTGATGCCTCGTGTTTGTTCCTGACATGCTGCAATGGACAATACTTGTCCCTGAGACATCACAAAAACAATGGTGGCTATCAAAGAAAAAGGAGTCAATCATAAATGAGCTTTCCATTGTATTGGCAACACTCTCTGCTTTAGCATTTTCTTGCCTGCCTRCCAAGGACTGTGTTTTGGTGTAAATCCACACAATCGAGATAAATCTTCTTTCTCAGGCCCCAGTAACCCTCCCTCTCTTCCAGGAAGGACYCCCACACCTGTAACCACAGAGCAGCACTGGTAGAGCTCTGGCAGCACAGRACAGGCACAGCAGCTGTGCTCACCCACACCCACCTGAGCCCAACAGCTCCTGGCACTCCAGCACCTCTCAAGGGTGCTGTGACACCTCCTCCATCCCTTCTTCTGTAGCTCAGGGACCACAATGTTTGTGCTGCTTCCTTTGTGTCAAAGCACAGCTGTGAAGTAAGCTCCCTTGCACCCAGGCTCCTCTTTATTCATTCAGTATAGGGATATAGCATRTGGTATGGTACAAAATAAAGCATGAAACATTTACGAAATGCAACTTTAAACAGCAAAAGCCCGAAAATTAGCTGCAGAAAGCTCAGGTGAGAGCAAGGGGCATTCCCAGGGCTGGGCCTGGAGTTCAAGTGAAATGACTGAGCTCTGGAGGAGGCAGAGACTTCCTTTTCCTGGCAAGTCAGCTCCTCGCCCTTATAGCAGAAGATAAAAATAGTCAGATTTCTGAGGAGGAACAAAGGATGGCTGTTTTATTTGCCCTGGCTTGTGTAGGACAGGCAAGCCTGACAGAGGTGTTAGGGGTTCTTCTTCCTGACACATCAGCGAGCTGGCTGGATGTCTCATGCTCCAAGGCTTTTGCAGCTCTCTCTGCCTTCACCTGTGCTGCCTTTTGTCCCAAACGGGCCAGTGCTCATCCAGCCACTGCTCCAAACCAGGCCTGTTSTCTTGGCTCCTCAGCTGTCCTGCAGAGGCACAATGGACATCCCCAAGTCCAAAAGGAGCAAGCAGTGTCCAGCTCATGGAAGGTGATGCAGGTGCAGATATTGCAGTCCAACTTCTCCCTTGGGGAGGAAGACCTCTCAGCAGCTCTCTACCTTCAGCTGGTTACACCTGAAGTGTTACCAGCAAAATCAAGAGATGAGGTCCCTCAGCCTCAGCAGGAGACTCTGAGATGGAAAGCCATGACAATTCAGACAGTGCCACCAGTAATCCGACTGGTTGGCACTTTATGATGCTTGTTTCACAAGCCAAAGGATACCAGACCTCTTCTATGACAAATAAAAAATTGTCTAGATAGCCAAACAAGCTTATGCTGAGAATAAAGATTTGTTTTATTTGCCAGAAAGTTACAGAAAACTGAGCTGAAATCGTACTGAAGAGGCAGGTTTGTCCTTGGTAGAACAAAGAAGGCTTTGCAGAACATTGTCTCATCTGCCCTTTGAAACCCCAGTGCTGGAGTTGCTGAGTTGCTCTCCCAGAAATCCATCTCAGTGTTTCATTTATTTAAAAAAAAAAAAAAAAGTATGAATATACTGACCTAACTCTCCCTTGCTGCAGTTTAAGCCCACAGTTTCTTTTCCAAACACAGTGAAGAAAGGGAAAAGCTTATTCCTTTCCCACTTGGATTTTTCCCACACRGATGCTTCAAGGCTCTCCCATGTCTTTTCAGTGCATTCTTCTCTGCATTATGACACAAATTCTTTCAACTTCAGACAAATATTTAATTACATACAACTATTTTTTTGGTCCATAATGTATTTGATGCTGAAGCCAGAGAGCTGTCCTAATGTGTAGCAGGAGACAAAACCCTGTAAGGTCCRTAGGTCCATTTTGTCTCAGTAGAGCTTTAGCATCTTCTGGGTGTAACCCATCCAAAACGCACAAAGACAACAAGGTGCAGTAAAAACAAGTGAAGTACAGAAAGACACGGGTTTCAAGGCTCAGTGCTCCATATCCATATCCTAACACGAAGACACTCGAAGAAAAATGGCCACAGGGGTGAATGCTCATCACCTTGAATCTCCTCCACTGGGTCTCTTCATCTCCATTTGATGCTCTCTCCAATTTTCTGCAATGAAAGCCGCCGTTTCATAGCTGAGCATTACGCAAGGCTGGGCAGGAGGGGCTCCTGGCTGTCAGGAACTCTCTTTTCCCGGTGAATGGTGGAGCAGAGAGAGCAAGCCCCCTCCTCCCGGGATGCCTGTTCACGGCCTTTCTCTGGGGAGGTTGGGAGTCCGCGGCTGCGTGCGGGGCCGGGGCCGGGGCCGGGGGGGCTGCGGCTCCTGGGGCTGCGGCAGCGGCCGCTGCTGCACTCGCAGCTGCTTCGGGGTGGGGTGGGACGGAAGCGRGGGCAGCTCCCGCATCTCCTTGTCCCGGTCCTGGAGAATCTGCATCACTCGCTGCTCCTCTGCAACAACACAAGGACCCCACCGTCAGGCACGTGCAAAGAACGAGTCAAGCAGGCGGGGAAATGTCCTCGGCCCRAGCAAGAAAATGCCAAATTGTGGCTTTTACCTGCCACTCTCAGGTGTTCCTGCTGTCCCAGTGAACAAAAAAAATAACCTCTGCCTGCACATCCGAGGCAAGTAGGAAAGCTTTTGGCTGCTTGGCTGAGATCAAGGTACCAGGAGCATTTGGGCAGCTCTGCCCGTTCTGTTGGGGGAACCATTCTGTCAGGGATGCCCCAGCAGACATCAATGGACACCCCCAGCCTGAGCTGCTCTGTYCTCTTTCAAAGGCTACTGAAGGGAAAAAGAGAGATCTAACCCCAGGAAGCAGCATCAAAGCATTCTGCCCTGCCATTATCTGTGCTGGGATTTTCAGAGACGTGGAAGCCAGAGATCCCTTTTGCCAACATTAATTTTTGCACCCAGAGAAGAAGCAAATTCATGCCAGCTGACTTCTGATCACTGACTCATCATTTCTGAAATATCACCCATCTTAATTTAGGGATTGAGGGATTTACCTSTTGGGACACTGAGTTGGCCTTAAGCACAGAGCAAGCTCTTTTGGAGAGTCCGGTCACTCTAAAATAATTGCTATAAAATTAGTTTTCTTTTTCCCAGACTCATTTCCTTAATTCTTGCTGAACCCAGACCCAATAACTGAGGATATGGTGTCAGTGCGCAGCTGAGGCAGTATAAGCTCTACCACTCAGATGAGAACAGCCATAATGTAAACTAATACTCAGTTGCCTGTGCTCACTACTGTACCAGTATTGTGCTCACTACGTGTGCAAAGGCAGGACTCAGAAAAAGCAGGAGGGAGGCTGCTCTGGCAGAGGTTGTTTAAAGGTTTGTTTCTTTCTCTTCCAGGCAGGCCAGATGACTTTTCTGAGCAGCAGCTCAATGTCCTCTGTCCACCCAAACCAGCAGCAATGCCCAGACCATGTGTAATTCCAGGCAGCCTCTCTGCCAAGTCTGAGAGCCCATTCTCAGAGAATACTATGGCAGGSTGTTTCCAGCGGTCTTAAAGAAGTGTGAATTTTGGACAACAGATGAAACCTCTGCACACTGAAAACCTCAATTCTTCAAATGTGCCCCAAGTTGGACCTCCAGTGTCACCAGCCCTCCAAGGACGTTGTTTTGTAGAGAGGACAAGTTCTATGAGATACTCGAGGAAATACATAAAAAAATGGAGCTATTCTTGCCCCTGCTCACTACACTGCTCCTAAATGATACTAATGATGTCAAGGATCCCAGTTTTGTACCAATTTAATGAAAACAAATCTGCTGGCAGGATATCTGAGTGTATTTTAGCCCCACAGATGCTCATGGCTGGTAGCTTTGGCCAAGCTTTAGAGGAGCAATTCTTCTCCCACAGATAAACCAAAGGCCTTGAGAGCAAGAAGTCCTTTGTTCAAAGCATTTATCAGAAGGTGAGACTGGCAATGCCAGCTGATCTGCACAGATTCACCACATGCTAAAACCAGGTTATTGCTCGTGCCAGGCAGAGAGCACACTCCTGACCACAGGGCTGCTGTCAATGGGAAGCTGCATCATTTTCGATGGCCGGATGGCAAAATAAAACCCCTTTAACACTTACCATAATCTTCATGCCTCTTTGCTTTCCTCCTTCTGATACAATAAATAAGGCAAATCACAAAGATGACAAAAAAGATTGCACCTCCTGCTATGCTTAAGATGACATTAAGGTCCAGCTTGCCTAGTTAAGAGGATGAAAGAGGATATTAGATGGAAAGAAATAACTTGCACAACATCTACTTAGAATTCTGTGTTTCGTTCCATTGACTGTAAAGGCAGACCAGCATTCACCCCACCCTTTGCCTTTTCCCTGTACACAGCAGAAAGTTGCTGCACCTCATTGCTGAGAATTTTGATTGCTCCCTGATGGCCTCAAGTGCTGCAGAAAATTGAAACYAGAGCACTCATGCGTGCCAGCTCACTGTGCTTAAATTACCACCTGTTTTAGTTKCCAGTTGTTACACCGAGGTGTATTTTGCCTTTTCTGTGCCCGTTTCTCCCGGATGAGTGTAGGAGGAGCCCAGGCAGATTCATATACAATTCCACTGACATGAAAAGTTAGCTGAGCTGAGGCCCATCTGAAATGTGCTTTGCCTGTGAAGGTCAAAATTCAAGGTGATTGGYGTCAAATGCAGGACCAAGTGTTCACATAGGGTAGTAGGGTTAGAAGGAGGAAGCTGCAAGAAATTCTGAACTTTGAACTGACCACCACACCCAGGGTCGTACCAGTATGATCTGTTGTTTGTTTGTGCCCTAACTTTCAAAACTTTTACGTGGGAGCGTGGGGGGATGACACATATGATGACTTTCTTTTCCTGCTGAATCATTTTCAGCATGACTCTGCCCATTTACAATGCAATTCCTTCAGTCCTTTTGCKGCATCTGTGGTTTAGAAAGATGAGGTTTCAGCTGAATAGGAGGGCCATGGTACATCTGAGCCATGCTTATCTGATCCACGTAACCTCAAAGCTAAATTCTCCATCACTTCTCTTCTGATTTCCAGGCCAGGCTGGAGAGTCCAAGCAGCTTATTTTCCCCTTGTGAAAGCACTCATCCACATCCATGGGTATCAGGCAATCATTGCATTCATGGATATGGTTATGGAGAGGGGAAAAACACAATGGATTTCCCTGCAGGAGAAGGGGAGGACCAAACCCCCCCTCACATCCCACTGCCCTCGGCTTGGTCGCCCTTCCCTTAGGATGGGGATGCCATAAGGGCAGCAGTGGGGCAGGCAGCAGCAGGATGGGGAGCAGGGAGATGTAACAAGGCGGGAGAATGCCAGGCAGAAAGCATGAGTTGCATCCTGGCTACCACAGCAGCATCAGATCCCAAAAACTGTGCTGGAATCAGACTGACAGTACTGAGAGTACCGAGAACTTGGGATCTCTGTGGTCCTGGCACCTGGACCAGTGCCTGCATCAGGTTGTGTGCTCCACCCTAGCACATTCTGACAAAAGAGATTTCTTACCTGAGCACTTAATTGCTTTTTCAGCCTTTTTTTCACTAACTTGGTTCTTAATGACACATCTGAATGTCCCAGAATTCCGCACATGCCATTCCAACTCTGTTCCATTCTTTTGGATTTTTTTGCCATTGGGTTGAGTTAGTTCTATTAGAAATGCTTCATCCTTAGGCTTCTGTTTCACTTCACACTTTGCAGATACACTTTTATTCCTACATTCAACATGGAGAACTGGCTGAGGGACAGGATCTGAAAAAGAAGGGAAGGCACATGTGACGTGATTTTTCCTTTTGAAAGCTTCCATTATGACGCAGAACAGAGAATTAACCCAAAATCACCAGCTAATGAGACCACAGAAACATGAAGAACAAATTAGACTTCTGCAACAGAGGTAACAAGGCAATAATAAAGAAAATGCAGTGACCTATGTATTCAGCCCAGTAAAGCAGAGCTGGACACCAGGCAGGTGAGGGGAGGAAGCTGGATTTACAGATGGATGGGGGGGACTCAGAGCTACAGCTCACTCCAACTCTGGCCCCTGTGTGCTGGTGCAGATTAACTTGGCCCTGCTCTGCCTGTGCCCATCAGGAGAGATTTTCTCTAAAGCAGGAAAAACTGCTAAAAGCTACTTATGATGCTCTGTGTGCTACCAACAGCACTCAGCTGGCACGACAGCACAGCATGGAAGCCCATCAACCCAGAATGGGAAACACAAAACAGATACTTCAGCTCTCAGTGAGGTTATGACAGACAAAACTGATTCCTGTCTCTTCTTATGCCCTGCAAACAGCTCCCATTTAGTTTCAGTTTCTCTATCGCTGGTGGTACTGAAAAAGCTAGAAGAGCCTGCAGGGTTTTCCTCAAGTGGGGGAAACTGGCTGGGACAGCAAATGGAAAAAAAAAACCAAACATTTCTACCTTTAAGACCAGATAAATAAAAACCTGCCAATGCCACCTCTAATTACAGGCAGTGTAAGTTACAAAGACCAAAAATTCTAAAATGAGTTAGGGCTGCTCGTAGCAGATGCAGTCAAGGTTCACATTGTGCCATCTGCAACCACTCTTTCCTTGTGAAGCCCACTCCCCTTCTGCAAACTGGGAACATCCCAGTGGGAAACATTAGATCCAGGTGCTGGTGATGGAGTTGTGTGAGGGTCTCATTGAGACTTCTTTTTAACAACTGTTTGTCCAGCAAGGGGTAACCTGGCTGACAAAACTACTCAAATGCCTGACAATTACTACAGAGCCTCCAAAACCATGTCAGAGGAAATGCCACCTCTCTGCTGCACAGAAATGACGTTCAGCAGAAGAAATGATGCAGCACACAGCTGGGTTGGAGCATTAAACCTTGACCCGAAACAAGGACACCCCAATGACAGTTCAGTGGCTTAAAACATGAATAAGACGCATCAGACCTTGATGACTTCCTGAATCTGTTTGCAGTCCCCAAATAGTTCCCAAAGCATTGAGACACCCTCACTGTTGAGCAGCCTGTTAGACACAGGGCCTCCCACTGCACAGAAACCCTGCTAAAACCATTCCAGCTGTCATTGCTGCCTCAATAAGGCATAATTTCTGTAATCCCAGCCAGTGGCTACAAACTCAAGAGGCTGGCAAAGGTGTGCATGCTGACTGGAGAGGGACAGAGCAAAACTCTCCTCTTATTGGGGAAAAAAAGCCCCATGCTGTTCTACAGCTTAGGGGTCTGGAAAACTCGCAGCAGCCATAAAGGAGCAGAACAGCCATCCCCATCATCACTACTCACCCCAAAAACTTTGGGCTGCTGCTGCTCTGATCTCTTTGGACAAGATGCAGCACAGGAATGGAGGCTGCCTTCATGCCTTGAACACATGCAGTTGAAATCCCCAGGTGTGCCTTGAACAGCACAATCTCCATATATGTTGTGTTTTCTTATGTAAAGACAGGGTGCAGGAGTCTTCTTCCACCACAAATTCAACTCCTGTTGTGGTTTATCTCCAGGAACATGACTGCTGGTTGTTTTGTATGTTAGAGCAAGAATGGAGAGAGATTCCATTGCCTAAAGACAGGCATTTAGTGCCATGGGGACTCCTGAGTTCTCCTCGTGGGGTTGGCTGCACACATTGCTCACCTTGACCAGTAGCCAGAGAGCCAATAAAACAGTACCAGAAGTACCTGAAGCCCACAGTGYATCAGACACAGCTGTACCTCACAGAGCCTGCTGTCCTACCAGAGGTTTCTGGAAGCAGGATGATGCTGGGAGCCCAACCCCCTTCTCGAGGTCCCACCCCAGCTCAGAGCCTCAGCACTGTTTGTGGTGCTGCAGTAGGGCTGACCACCCTCACCCTGCTGTTGGTGTGAATGTGCTCACAAATGCTTACTTGGGCACAGGCAGAAGCCTAGGTGCTGACAAACTGGGTTCCAGAAAGAAGCCAGGGATCTGAGGCCATCAATGGGAGCAAGAGAAAAGAGGGAAACTGCAGTCAGTGGCAGGAGGAAAAGGCTATGTCCTACAGAAKTCCTCCCACTCCAAATCAGAAAGGAGCGCATTGAGCAGGAAAAGGCTGTAGGAGAAGACAGAGAATACCAAGTCTTGTTCAGCTTGCTGGAAATGGTATGGGAAAAGCAAAACTCACCCTGGACAAAGAGCATTATGTTTTCTTCTGCCATCAGTTTTCCATCCTGCTGATGAACCATCACCGTGTAGTTTCCACTGTCCTGTTTCACCAGGCGCTGGATTTGCAGAGTCCCATTTCTCTGCATCGTACACCTGCACTGCGCCTTGTTCACRAAGTGTCTAGCTGTTTGATTTTTGAGCTGAATCAACCTTTGCTCATCTTTCTTCCATGTTACTTGATAGATGCTCCCAGGAGCAGTGATGCTGAGAAGCGCCGTCTCATTCACTGCCTTGTACATCCAGCTGGTTCTGGAGCCTGTGGAAGGAAGCAGAGCCAGCCCATCAGCTGTGTCCAGCAGCCCCTGCTGCCGTGCTCAGCAGGCACCCTAAAGACTGTCACTTGCAGTGCCCCCTCTCTGAACTATCTAAGCTTCCCTGAATTTCTGATGCCATCTTCTTCCCCTGCTCCAAAGCACTTCTTGATCGTGCATTAGATAAATTCCAGCATCCAATTTAATTCTAAGAGGTAAGAAAACTAAGAGGCTGGCTTTGAAAAGTTGAATTTATACTCTGGCTGACTTACTTGGAGTGACTCGGATCCCAAGATTCATGGCTGYCCATGCACTTAACCCTGAATTTAACCCTTCCTGGAAATAAAATTGCTTTGGTGTGTTTTGCACATGGCTCGGGCCATGCCAGAATGCCCATCACTGCAGAGAGCACAAATAGTCATATTCCTGGACAGCAGAATCATTTCAGCAACAACAGTGATAGCAATAATGACAATAATAGTAATTATAATAATGATAATAGTAATAGTAGCCCATGTCGAGCAGTGAGTGAGTGTAAGGCACTGAACTGGAGGTAGACCCACTGTAGTGCCCCCTCCTCTCYCACCCCAGGTACCCCACCCCACTGGAATGTATCCACTGGGTTTTTCCAGCACAGGATCCTGATGGGGCAAGTAAGGCAGGGAGAAACTTCTACCAGCATCCTGTAAAGTGGGGGGTGCAGGAAACATTACAAGATAAGCAATTGCAGAAAAAAAAAAAAAAAAATCTTTTCTCTTCACAAGTCTCCTTTGATGCCAGGTCCCTTCTCCAAAGCAGGAATTTCCCAAAGGTGGTGTCAGGACTGGGCAGCACCTGGGCTTGGAGCTGCCAAAGGGGATGCTCAGGAAAGCCAAGGTACCAAACATGCATCACGTTTGCGCTCCTGGAACCATGCCCTGGTGCTCCGCCCATTCCCTCCAGGCTGCCTCAGCCACTGCCTTTGCAGGGCCCATTTCTGGTGAGCTGGGACCTGGGAAACTTTGCTGGGAGGTCATTTCAAGYGAGGCGCTGTCCCCACCCCCGTGGCAGGTGGACAGCCTGCAGGAGGAGGTTGAAATCTGCATGCAGGTGTCAGGTGGGATAAACTCACTGATAACTGAACCCACACTCAGAGTCACGGCTTACTTAAYTTATCATTTGCTTGTGTTCATTCCTCCTCAATTTACAGGGTGAAGCACATCAGCAGGAGGAGATTTCCCTTCCCATCACCACACAGAGCTGATTCTGCTCTGATTTTACACATTTTGAGCACTTTTTCCCCATAGAGARAAAAACCTTGTTTATGCATATTTTTATTACAGCCCTTCATTCCTCATCTCTAGGATAATGATAAATGGCACCACAGAGGGGAAACTGAAATCCAGTGGCTATTTCATTAAACTAACAATATTAGAGATAATCAGAGAACTAGAATTTCATGCCTCTGCAACAAGAACATTAATGTTGTAGTCAGAATGGCTTCTGGCAATTCACCACCTCTAAAGTGAGGCTGTTCCTTCAGCATTGCCTTTCTCACAAGGTATTTGACATATTTAATGAAATATCCTAAAATCAAGCTCTCAGCTAAACAGCCTTGGAAGCAGCTCTGCCCCACACAGATGACAYTACAGATTATACTCAAATACTGGAATTCTGATGCTTGTTTCTGCTCAGTCATGAGCAAGTATTTAGAGCTAGTAATAGGATTTCTTTGTGTAACAAATGCTACTTAAGTTTTCTCTGAAAATAAAGAAAAAAAGTCTGAGATTTCAAGGATAATTCAATGGCATCTCTATGGACCACCTAGACACATCTCTAGATGTTGATCTGATCTCCACAGACTTTCTAGTRGAAAGAAGAGTATCCCACAGATATGATACTAACAATCTGTTTAGCTAATGAAACAACATTTCTGCTAAAAATGCCAACTAAAACATGCTCCAAGGGTCAGAAAGATCTTAACTGAGAGCCTAGAGCTCACTCACAATTACAAGAAAGAGTTAAATGGAAAACAGTCCCATAGTAATTTTAAAGAAGGAAGGAAGTCTCTAAAACAARTTTCCCATTTCGGGGAATAATCCTTATTTCTGCTGGAGAAGATGTTTTATAGATCATGTATATTAAAAAAAAAAAATCCTTATTTATCTATTAATTTTGTTCTGAAGGAAAAGCAAAGCATTAAATGGCCGTACATATAATCTTAGTGAAATGAAACAGAGGGAAAAAAATTTATGCAGGCTTGCATTGTCTCCATCTCTTAAAACCTTCTCTAATCCATGAGTTAACACCTTAATTAAGTTTTTAGATTAATATTTTAAAAATTATATGCAAAATGGAAAAGATGCATGTATTTGCTTGCTGTTTTCACATCTTAGACTTCAGCTCCACTGAAGACACWGAAATATATCACTCTGTTAATATTTATGGAAGAATATAAATTGCACTTTCAAAAGATTTGCACATCTTTGATAAGAAAAGGAAATTACATGCGATAATGCACAGTGAACTGGATCTCTAATGTAGTACAAGCTACCTCGAGGGCAGAAAGCAAACTGCRTGCTGACATTTCTCATTATACATGTGTCAAATTAAGGCTCATTAACTTAAAACCAAAACTCTTTACAGCTTATTATTATAACTGGAATAGGAAACTCAGGTCCTGCCCTCCCCCCGGCTGAAAATTATATCAAATAATAATAGCAATAACCCAGATGTCTTCACTCATTGGAAAAGTGGAACAAGTTTCTTATCAGTAACAGCCCACCAAGTTGTAAATGCTTTAAAATGCAGYTTTAACATTATCCCAAAAGAGCAAAAAAGGGTATGAAAAACTCACATTTTACACTGGGAAATAAAAGCAGCAAGCACTTGACTAGGAAAATCCTCCTAAAGTTCATTTTCAGAGTCAAAAAAATCCAGTGTTTCCTTGTCTAATGACAGCTGCTGGCAGGTCAAAGGATTTTCTGCTGTGAGGAAGCAATGATGGGACGCATCGGCACAGCCCCTGTGGCCTCCTCCCCTCCTCCAGCTCTCACTCGAGCACTTCTCATTTCTACACAGGCAGAAACACGGCTTCCCAGGGCATTTTGTCAGCATGGAGACAGCTTGGAGCCACAAAGCAAATGGGCACTAAAATGCAGGAATGCCCTGGAGCTTTGTCCATCCAGCTGGAGGGCTGGTGGGCCCTTGTCCACCTCAGTGCTCCCCCAAAGAGCTCAGCTCCAGCACCCACATGCCACCATCCCAGCAGCAGGTTTTGGGGGGCAACTGATGGGAATCCTTCTTGTCCCCCCAAAGTCTCAGCAGCAGTGAGGGGACAGCAAGCCCAGGACCCCAGTGRGGAGAAGGAGGCTGTGGGACAATGCTTAGAAAGGAGACACTTCCCTTGGAAAACCTTCAGGATCAGCTTTGCATCCGCATCTGGTGTGTGAGGGGCTGGCCAGCACCACAAAAGCATCCTGCAGGGCAGGGCCAGCACACTGTGAGAGGAATGAGCGTGGAAGGGGTGAGAACACTGCCTTGGATCTCACCACAAACCAACCCTGGAGCTGGATGGGGAGGGGAAAATGGAGGCATGGGAGCCAGGTCCAAAAACACGTGAGAAGTTAATAAAGTCTTTATTCCTGATTCCGATACCAAACAGATGGAGTGGCGAGGATTTTGAGTCTTATTCTCACCAGCATAATTCCTCTGCTATGGTAGCCACTAAAATCTTCAGCTTTTTATCACAGATGTAGGCCAAGAAAGAAGACAAAAGAAAATCTGGCATTAGAAATTCACAATATTAGATAAATCTTTCTTGTTCATTCATGTAATTTCTCTTCCTTGAACTTAAAGGAAGGTCTTGTAAGACACCTCCCCTTCGCCATCTTAATCATTTTTAAACCAGTACTAATGAGGTAAAAACCACTTCTTGCAGGAAAACCTAGCTTTYCTTCCTTTTTTTGCTATTGTTTCCTTACAAAGGACACACAAAGGAGGCACACACAAAGGAGACAGGAAGCAACAGCAGCAAAACCACACTTCTGTGCCTGACCTCCACCCTCTGTGACAAAAAACAAGCTGAGGGCAGGGGCTGCCATGCCCAGCCATCTCCTCAGCCACACAAGCTGTGTCAAACTCTTGGACACATCTGCTTATAGCCCATTCACCTCAAGGAATTTGGGCAAAGGGAGCAATCCCARTTTCTTCTCTGTTTCCTGGAGGCTTTTTACTAGGTCCATCAAGCAGAGCAGAGRGAGGCCCAGCAAGCTGAAACCACTGCCCACACTCTGCTCAACTCTATCTCCCTTCTTCTTCATGGCAACATTCCCCAAAGCCACCTCCTGCTTCCAGGGTACCCCAGGCAGTGTCTGTCAGCACACTCACACTGCCAGCCTGCTGGGGTGGGGACTGTCCTGCTCTGAGCTCACACTGATGCCTGATGATTTTTGYCTTTCCATTTTATGTATTTTTATGCCTTTCCCTTTTTATTTATTTTTATACCCTTTAAAACATTTTCTGTACCCTTTATATATCCCTTGTACCCTTATCCTTGTAATTACATGCTTGTAATTCTTGTAGCCTAATATTCTAACTTAGTTTAAAAGTTCTACTAAACAAAAAAACCAAACATCCTCAGTAAAGTCAGTGTACCSSATACTRTCTTAAACCTGAAAGTTAAAGCCTTCTGTCTAAAACATATTATATAAACGAAATGCTAACATCATCCCAGATAAAAATTCCATGAAATAAAAAAA
Organism: Malurus melanocephalus; assembly: GCF_030028575.1. NCBI lineage: Eukaryota > Metazoa > Chordata > Aves > Passeriformes > Maluridae > Malurus > Malurus melanocephalus. The sequence goes on from NW_026623253.1 coordinate 2,923,940, forward strand.
TCATTACTTCATTTATTAAATCTCTTATTAAAATGTTCTAAATAAATACACTAATTTATAAAAATCTATAAAGCTTATATACATACTATACACAATGTACATTTTCTGTCAAATTATGCACCTGGAATCCCATTAATACCAAAATAAAACCCTTTTATCTCCTTAACTGTGTCTGTGTCATAATTAAAACTGACCACAAGGCAACAACACAGAGCCTGCTCGGTGCCATCCTRCTCATGGGACACTGCCTGGCAGAAACTGGGATCAGATGAAATGCAGATGGAAAGATGTGTACATGTGTGTGTGAAGGTGAGACAGAGAAGACAAGACATGGTGTAAAGGATTCCCTGGATTCATAATGAAGGCCACGACTTCCAGTTAATCAGTTTGGCACGCCCATGTGCCACACACACTCTTCCAAAACCAGGGCTGAAATGAGTCAGGCTAAAGCCCTGTGCTCCAGCACACCAGCACACCAAACATCCTTGATTCTGTTAGAGGAATGCGTARGCAGGAGCAAGACACCACTCCCAAAGGATATAAAAAGCTGTTCAAAAATGAGCTGACTGTGAGCCGTGAATAAGCATTTGAGGGAAGCAAGGGCTCAACAGCTGATGTCCTGTGCTCACTGCACATCACAGAAGTGACACCAGGCCTTGTTGCATGTGCACAAAATCTTCTTGCTTAGAGATTTTGTGTAACAAAGGCCAAAAGCACAGCCAGACCTGCAAAGGAGCACATTGCTCATCTGTAGCAAGGAKTCCCCGTGAGATCCTGGCACATGCATGGTCTGTCCCAAAAGCAGCTCCTTTTCTACCCATCAGAAACCTCCTGCACCATCAGACCCAGCTGGACAAAGATAAAGCAGCCCATATCACCAGCCTCAATCTTCCTGACAGATGAGACATGGGGAAATGTCAAAATTCTGCCAGCTTTACCTTTCCTCTCTTGAGGAGCAAGTCTACGTCATTCTTCAGTCCTGATTGGGCTTTGATCACCATTTTAGAAGAAGGGAGGGATTTTTTGGATGTTRTTTGGAAGTGCATCAGTTGCTGCACTGATGTCTCTGTTTTCCCTTCAAGGAGAGCCCCRGGGGAAGGCATTAAGGGGAAGGTAACTCTGAAAATCCCTGGAAACCACAGCAGCTCTGGGCTGCTGCCACAGAGGAGCTCTGGAAGCCACCGTGTTCCTTCAGAGATGTGGCATGGGATGGATGCACTTCCTGAAAACAGCACAGCAGAGAGCCTGAAGTGCTCTCCAAGGCAGGGGGACAGGCTCAGAGGGAGCTGTGGCTGGAGCTGGGTGTGGCCACAGCCCCAACACCGGCCCAAGCCGTGCTGGGTAGGACAAGAGGAGCTCTGCCAGGCTGTGGGTAACGGTGCTTTCACACACTTCTGCTGGCTGCAGACACCCTCCCTCCTCACACAGGAAATAACATCACCAGGCAGAACAAARCCAGCTAGAAAACCAGAGCACTGAGAGAAAAGCAGATGTGTCCCAGCKCAGTGGGCTGGGCCTGCCCTCAGTTAAGCCTGTCCTAAGAGCGCCTGAGCCCCGCTTAGCCCATTGCTCTGCTTCACATCCCCCATCCTCTAGCACGCAGGAGAGCAGGGCACTGGGCATTACCATGACAATAGGCTGTGTCTGCACATCTGTGCTCTCTGTGCCACCGTTTCCACTGCAGAGGCCACAAAGCGCTGCACTCACACTCGGTTGCTTTTGTGGCTTGGCCTTACCTTTCCACTGTTGCTCTTTGTCAGACACCACACGGTTCTCTCCATCACAGGGAGTGTAATTATCGCACTCACATCTCCTTGGAAAGGTGACAGAGCCCCCCACATCTGAAGGCAATGTCTCAAGAGACAACATGCAGCTGTTCCCAGCTCTAAGTTCTCAACTTAGTGATGAGCCAATAAACATTCATGCCTGAGGCTTACTTAAAAAAAATTATTTTCAGTTGATCTGTTAGAAAAAGAAGAATACAAATACACTTAGTGTGTTCTTCGTTTAAAAGCAGACTTGTAGCCCATCTGATAGTTTGTACCCCTGGTATGAAACTGAGGTCRCAATAAGTGGTATTTGCATGTGAGTCACATCCTGCACTAAGCACCACCCAAGAGCTTCACACCTCCAAACTGCTCACAAAGACWGGCCTTCGATGGGGCAGTGTGAGGAGAAGAGCAACTGTACCTTGGTTGGAATGCCAGACGGGTGATACATAAAGGAGCAGTTTTGGGAAAGGGTAACTTTCCTCTTGGGAGTTCTCCTGGGTTTACCCCAATCTGCAGGACTGGGCTTTGTCTGGGCTGCCCTGGGTGGCAGCTGAGGGCTTCCTGATGGCACATTCCCCTTCCCTGTAGACAGGAGCAATTGTGGGCAGTGGCTGGAGCAGGGAAGAAGCAGAGTCAGCCCTGCAAGGGGAGTTACCCCTGCACTGTAAAYGCCAGGGAATTGCTGGCTCCCACATAGGGTTTCAGTCATTTGGCTGATGAAGGACACAAACTGCCTCCTCTTATGAAGGGCCAAGAAAGGTAAAACTCCAAGCTGAATAAAGTGGTGCAAACATTAACTCTAATCAGTGCTTTGGTCAAGGGTTTGGCAGGGATCTGACTCAGTGCCTCAGAGTTAACTGAGAGCACTTCATTGCCTGCACACAATGGAAATATTCCAGAAATAGTCATACACACACACACCCCACAATATTGAAAGAGTTGTCTGCACAAWTTTTTTATCCTTTTCTCAAAAAAGGTAACTGAAAGTTTTCAAACCGTGAGACATGCAGAATAGTTCTCAGCTGATTCTTTGAAGAGACATGATTCCCCTGTGATGTCCGTARCCCCATATGGAATCATAGAATATCCTGAGTTGGAAGGGAGCCACAAAAATCAAAAATTTCAGCTCCTGGCCCTGAACAGGACAGCCCCAAGAATTACACCATGTGCCTGAGAGCATTGTCCTAACACCTTCTGAGTTCAGACAAGCTTAGAGTGATGACTCTTCCCTCATGAACCCAGAAGCCCCAGGGTGAAGGGCCTTTTCTTGTAACCCAACCCAAGCCCCCACCCCAATACAGCCTCATGCCATTAAACCTTCCATCCCAGGTGTTCCCCCTCAGACTCATTTTCTTCTTTTCCACCTGTAAGCATGTGTMAACAGCCAAACCTCACAAAAAACACCATTTATTTCTTGTCTCAGGGCACACAACCCCCTCAGACCATGCAGTCTGACAATCTGTGGTTCACAGCAACAACTGGAGCAGACAGCAGCATCCCCTCAGTTATCCTTGCAGACTGCATTTCAGCTTAGCTGAGGATCTTCATTATCTATAACAATCCTAGATTTAGGACCTGACTTTCAGCATCTCATTCTAGTAAATTCAGTGACATTACTACTGTTATAAAAGGTGTTGGCCTGCTGGCATCAATCTGTCTTGTACAAGAAGCCAGAAAAATGAACAGAAAAGTCTCAGCAGTGGTAAATACACAATTAATACACAACTACARTATGTCCCTTCATCAAGAGAGAGTGGACAGCCCAGTTACCCAACAGCCCAAGTTACCCAACAAGAGAATAACAACTGCTCCTAGAAATATATTCAGCAAAGACAGGTTGTTACTATCATCTGAGTAATCTTGTGGTCAAGATCTGACACTCCCCAGAAAATCAGCTTAACAAATACCTGATGTTTTGTACAATATTTTATTCTTTTACAGTCTTATAAATTCAGAGAGGAGTAAGGGACAATTGGAAATGGGTAGGTGGGAGGCTGAGAAGTGATCCAGGAGRCTGAGCACAAACAACTGGATAATACATTTCAGTACTGAGCACATTTATTCTGAGGAGTGGCCCTGAATGGCCTTTATATCATTCCCACACACAAAGGAAAGTTTTCGCTTCCAATGCAGGGCATTGTTGGCATTTTTCCTGCTGGTGCAGCCCCTGGGATGCATGTGGACATGAAATGTCCCTTCTCCTAAAAAGAACTCGCATTCATTTCTCTGCAGCCCCACTGTGGATCCTAAAAGTGTMTGTAGTTTATTTATCAGACAGTGGACCTGTGACAGCAAAAAAAAAGGCCTTCTAAGTGTCTCTGTATATACATATGAGGAGGTTTGGTCCTTTTCACCAGGAAATGAAGCGGTGAATTTCTCAGAAACTCTGAACARCCCATCCACAGTCTTGTTGCAAGAAAAATTGCCCTGGTGTCTTTCACATMACTGCTACAGATGCTCTTTGCCCCGTGCACATCTGGGGCCATGAGATCCAGTGAAAACACAGGCCCATTCCTGCTCAGTGTGGATCCTGACACAGCAACTCAGTTTCCCCTGCTTCTTCTCTGGTCCCACAAGTTCCCTGTGCCCCRTGAACCTGGTTTTGGCCTCTCTGATGTTTGTCTGTTCCCACATTTGAATACATCACCTCACYTGGTCCTGCCAGGGTTGTGCAGGGGCAGCAGAGCGCTGGGATGGGCTCAGCTCTGGGGCCAGCACCCCACATCTGCAGCAGGAACCACACCAGTGTTGGCAAAGAGCTTTTTCCACRGTAGGGGAAGGCACAGGCACAAAGCTGCCCATCTTTTTGAACATTTATGGCCCACAGCTGCCAGGAAGAGCAATGGCTGTGTCATTGCATTTCTGGGAATCCCTGCTCTTTAAGATCCCAGTAAGGCAGGTGCAGGATGCTCCATATGACACAGGAGCACCGGGGCATTRGCGGCACGATGGGGATTTTCACAGTGTTTCCACCAGGGCAGTGCTTGCAGCCCATGTCCTGTTACACTCGTGGCTGTCAGATGGTGTTACCATTCTTTTCAGCCACCCCTTTACGTTTCCATCAAGGCAGAGCAGCCTTTTTGCTAATGACATGTGCCTCATGTTCCCTACATACAGCGYTCTCAGCAGCTCAGTAAAAATTTGCTCAACTTCAGCGGGCACTTTTCAGAGCAGGAAGCTCATGCTGCAGCCTCAATGGAAAGTTACTGTGGCTGCCTGGTGCCCTCGCAGCTGAGATGCACTGGGTTAGAACCGCTGCTGCCGTGGTTATTTGTGTTACCTTGGATATTCCTTTAAGCTCTGCAGAATCAYTAATTCAGTATAAAAACAGGCATCTACTTTCCTCTTAGGCTGAGACTGTTTAACCATTGGGGTTTTTTGAGATGGATGAGGTAAAATTCACTGCAGTGTTGACTCCTACTGATTTTCTCTCCAGCAAAGAAGGCCTTTTCATCTACATCTGGTTCTCCAGAGGAAGCTATAAACAGGTCTTTGAATTGGCCAAACAACAAAGATTTAAACTCTCAACAAAAGGCAGGGAAACAAAACTCCTTATCAGACACTAAATTATCTGAAGCAAAAGAGTCCCAAACTCTCAACAGCTGGGCAGAAATATGTACAAAGAGAAGCTGAAGTTGCACAGCTTTCACCGTGGCCTCCCATGGCAGCAAGAGAAATCCTGACCCAGCTTGTGCACAGGAAGGAAAGGGAGCTGGCACATTCTTGCCTGTATTCGAGGTACCCAAAAAGCTGACTGGGGTCCTGCCTTCCCATCACTCTGCTCCCATCTCATCCAGCGCAACCTATTCCAGAAAATGCCCGGGATAAAAATGCTGGAAAGGATTGGCTAGAATGAGGAGGAGGGGAAGAAGAAAGGTTATTTCCTGTTAGCTGCTTTCAGATTTGTGTTTGCTCCCCTTCCTGATCTTATCAAAACCAACACAGCAAATGCCCTACAATCGGCTCAAGAGAAAGAGARGAGTGAGGAGTCCCTGCAGCCCCAGGAAAAGCACCACCTGAGGGCTCTGTGGGGTGTGATCCACCACCAGCAGAGGAGAGCATCTGTCTGGGGAGCACGATCTGTGACAAATCCTGGGGAGAGGAGGAACAAGGAGACAGCAGCAGCAGCTACTGCGTGCTGGAGGACATCATTTCGTACTGCCTGAAGAGGCTGCAGGATGGAGGACAGACCCTGCCTGAGATCCCTGCAGCCTCCCCACCTACTTATGGGAAGAAAAATCATCTCTGTCTGCCATTACTCACCACCACTTCTGCACCCTCAGTCTGTAAGCCCTTGCCCTTTCTTTCCCTTGGATCCTGCACAGCAATCAATCCATCTGTGTCATTATCCCCTTCCTGTCTCTGTCCTGTCATGGTTCATCCTGACACAGCAGTGACAGCAGTAGCACAGGCTGTTCCACCCAGCAGTGCTCCTACTCCCRGCTCCGTGTATCCCCTTGGGAAAGCCTCCACCAACTTCTCAAGTTTGCTCAAGGTGAATTGACTGCCCACTCACACATCCCTGAATCCCACCCCTACTGTCCCAGATTCCCTCACCACAGGCTTGCCTGTTGTTTCAGAGGAGAAATCTGATGCCTGTCATTCTGTGATTGAAAGCTTTCACAGGAGCACAACACCAACTCTTCGTTCTCTTTGCTTCAAGTCATGCAGTTGATGTCATTGCTGCAATTCTCTTCACGCGGATAAAAACACCATCACAACATCTTTTTCTTTCTTTCTTTTTTGTTTGTTTGAAGATATCTTGATACATGACTTGATACTTCTCAGTATCAAAAAAAAAAGAAAGCTTTTAAAACTGCTTCACTCTTCAGTTTTGGGAAAATATGTACTGGCCTCAAAGTTGTATAAACCAAAGATGAGACAGCAATGCTTGCTGGAGAATGGGCATCCAGCTGTATTTCTTTATTCCATTTGCGTATGATATGGGAGTAGACAATAATTCTCTCTAATGTACTGCATTTGCAATTCCAAAAGATTTGCTGAAAACTGCCTCCAAGTAATTCTTGGTTTGTAATGCATCTAGTTTGTGTAGTGTTAGACAATACTAAAACTATCAGTAGCCATCATCAGTTTTAAAAATTCTGCATAGAATTTCCAATAGTAACTATATTTTTATTGGCTATAAAACACACACTTTAGACTACAACCCCATCCAGTATTTTATCATGGGCATTGGCTAAGTGTGACAAGGAATATGCTAACCAGAAAAATAGATCAATTTGAAAATAAGCTGACATTGGCCACCCGTATTTTCCACCTCTGCAGATGGGAACATTCCTCACACTGGTSTTTGGCACAATGAGAACTGCAGCTCTGCCAGGTACATGAACTTGCAAGCATAATGGAAGATTTTACACAGTCAGGTTCCTGCTGACCTCATGGTTGATGAGAGAGTGGGGGAACCTCAGGGAGCAGAAGCTGATTGGGGCTGAAATCCCACTTCAGGCAGGAAAGGTCTTCATGAAGGTGACAGTGATGSTGTCCGTGCATAGGCAGAACTGCTCTGGGCTCYACACAAACTCTTTACTGTGAGGGTGGGCAGGCCCTGGCACAGTGACCCAGGGAAGCTGTGGCTGCCCCATTTCTTGAAGTGTTCCAGGCCAGGTTGGGGCTCCAAGGAATCTCCGAGGAACCTCCAAGCGAAAGGTGCCCCTGCCCATGACAGTGGGGGTGGAATTAAATTAAGGTCCCTTCCAACCCAAACCTTTCTACGAATCTGTGATTTGCTTGCTGGAAAAGTACAAATATTTAGAAAGGCTTAGGACCTTCTAGGTTCTCAGTGAAGACACCTCTGCAGTCTCCAGCCATATTCTCTGCCTGAGAGAGTCATGTAATCTTGCAGAAAGGAAATGCAGTGTTTACTGTGAACAAAACCAATGCAGGACGCTGTGGTTGTCAAAGGCCCCAGGGTCCCCACAGGGTGATTGTGTTGTTTCCCAGCCTGGTTTATACCAGAGGGGAGCATTGTGTGTGCTCAGGGTGGGGAAGTTTGATTGCACCCAGGCACTGAGCAGCCTGGGTAAGGCACAAGCAGTATCCAAACACTAATCCWGGCTTCTGCAATGGCACATCATGGAATTCTGCTTCAGACAGAAATGGGTGATGCTGCCCTTCGTGCCCGCTTCTGTTACCAGTTCTGTGTGTCCATCTCTGGGGCATCTCACATCTCCCCATCTGGTGGGAACAATACTTACAGYCTGGCTCTCACAGCACCACCACTTACAGAATTTGTTGGTTCATTTTAAGGAAATGGTTTTAAAATCATCCATCAGTGACGGTGCTTGCCACAGCTGAGTCACACATGAATCTCCTGTTTGCTTGTTTCAAAATGAGCTGCAATAATTCATAAAAGGTGGCATGAGCTTACCATGTGCAGGCCTAAAATCTAGAGGGGTTTTTTCAACTACACTGAGATTTCTATCAAAGTTCACAMAACCACCGCTTGCACATCTCTTCAGTGCAACAGATGCTTCATTTGCTGTTGTAAATTGGCCTTTATCAGTTTTATCTGCTCTCAGACTCACCAGCYTTTACTCTGTTGTTTCTGTGGAGCTGAGGGTGACAGGGAGGGCTGGTCCTGCAGCTCCCCACAAACTGCTGGCTCTGCTTCTGTGCTGGGCTCCGAGGGAGCTCCAAGGGCTGCATCCACAACCRCTGGGACATCAGGCACAGCAGCCTGCAGCAGAGGCTGCAAAACAGRGCAATGTTCCATTACTGATATGTAACATGAGAGTTTTGTGGGGATGAGTTCATCCTGAATGCTAAAAGAAATCCAAAGGGACCATTCCCCTTTTTCTGCTCACCGTTCTACAACACATTTCTTTTTTGCTTTCACTTTTACCTTAAGTCAAATAAGTTCATTGTCTGTTCTCCTTTTATATTCATAAACAAAWTGAGTTACATGATGAAAAGCCCCCATGTTGCATTTCATGTCAGTTGATGCTTAGCACAAGCCACAAAGCAAACTCCTCTCTTTCCACCTCAGCTCTGGTCAGCAGTAGCTTGTTATCACCTTTCCTGTACTTGGCTGTGTGTGAATTTGAAAATAAGCCTGTACTTTCAGCGAAAACCAGGAGACATCTATTAAATAACAACACTTACACATTTCCAAAACAAGGTAGAAAACAGATCTTTTTATTTGGAACAAAATCATCKCAGGGGAAAGGAAAAAAAAAAACACCAGAAAAGAACAAAAGCTGGGCGTGAACATGTACAGTAAAAGCAAGAGCACAGACTGCATCACTTCTCTGCCACCCTCACAGTCACTGAAACTTTTGCTTTGTTGCTGCATGGCACTTTCAGTGGTAATGGACAGAAAACCAACTGTAGTCCAATCTCTCTCACAAAGACCTCTCACATCTCAGACTCCCATCTCAAAGGGAAAAMCTCTTCCAGGGATTACAGTGGTGGTGGCGTTCACACTGCTGGGCAGCCCAGCCCTCCCAGGGCTGGCAGCAGGAAGGCAGCACCAGGACAARCTGGAGCTGGGATGCAGCAAGACAAGGCTGGCCGGGCTCTCTCACCCTCACACTGAAATGCTGCCATCTTCTCCAGAGCAGCTCRGAGCACGGTTCAGCCTTTGGAGCATGTGCTGGAGTCGACTGTCCCCTGCCTGCCCCTGCCAGAAAGTGCAGAAGTGAAGCAAAGCTGTGTCTCCCATTTGGGTGACCCTGGCCCRGTGACACAGTTCACCCAGCATCGCTTCTGTGCTGCCACCCCAAGYACTCTGTGTCACTTTTTTGTCACTCAACTCACAGCCTTTGAGGAATGTTTATACTGAGAGGAGTTAGAACAGCACCRCAAGGAAAAGAATTATCACCTCTCTCTTACCGTGGAAAATTTGCTTCCTGCAGCAGCCTTGAAAAGTGGAGACAGGCTGAACCACCACCAACACAGTACATAAGAGCCAAAAATCCCTTCAAGAGAGTTACAGGACAAGGAAACAAGAACAACCACCTCTGGCTGGGTGTCAGTGATGCAGAGCCTTGGCAAGCACACAGAGATGGATGAAGCATTCCCAGGTGAGCATGCAGCCATCCTGCCCGGGAGGGAAGCCTCCAGTTTGGTTTGGATTCTGGTGGGGTGCTCACAGCCCTGCTTGGGTGACATTTACCAGGCACATCTTAAATCCATTCCCAAGGGATTCACAATGCCAGCACAATATAAACCAGAAGCAAAATGACAAGGCAAGAGAGGAACGCAGCACACACATCCCTGTCCCTTTTAATCCCACTCGGTACCACCTCTCCTTTCACTCCACCATGCCTTTCTAGCCCAGCAGTCTGATTTAACACCAACAGGCAATCAATTTAACTCCTCACTCTGACTACTGAAATTGTCTTACAAGTAAATATCTTGCTCTTACAGCACATCCTTCAGCACTCCCTGCAGCCTGACAGCCCTGCAGCCCCTGGCACCTTTGCCTGGGACTCAATCCCTGCCCTCTCCTAGGTCTGCCCCAGCTGCTCCACAGGCACAGCTCCCCTGAGCAGAACAGGACATGCGTAGCAGCAAGACTTACCTAAGAGATTCTATAAATTGCTGCTGTCTGTGCAAACACCACAGCGTGGAACAAGCCTACGTGCACAGGCAGATGGCCAGCTTCATCAGCTCACAGTAGCTAAGCCACTACACTAAAGGTACTAAATGCTTGCAATGATAAACAAATATCAGCATTAAAATCAACATTTTTGCCAAAATCGCACCCCCAAGCCCCAGGCCCCCTCCTGCCATGGGCAAGCGAGCGAGTGATGGCGCTGGGTGGGCTCAGGGTTCTGGTGAAAGGTCACCTGTACCCCCAGACATTTGGGGCACCAAGGGGGGAGCAAAGCCAGCATCACCCTGGCTGTGCATCACCCAGCAGCCCCCACCAGTGCTCCTGCTCCAGGCAGCAAGAGGGGAGGGCCAAATCACAGGGTCTGGAGCTCAGAGGAGCACCCGGCACAACAGACACCAAGCTGAGAGCTCCTTTGAGCTTCTTTGGCAGGGCCTGGGAAAAAATGCCCTGAAATCTCCCAAGAAAAGGCTTTCTCAGGAAATTTCTGGGACTGGCAGGCCACCTCAGCCTGCCTGTGGTGCCTGCCCATGGCTGACACAGACAAGGCAAGGCATGGGGTGGGCAGGGAGAGGGAAGAACCTCCTGTCTCATTCCAGGCTGTCCCCTGGGGCTCCTTGGTTTGGCTGCAGCTCTGTTATCAGGCAAAGCATCAAAGAGCTGCCCCAGTTTGTTTGTTGGTGAACCTGTCAGCCCACGACAGTGYGGCCTTGAAGCCACGTGTGTGTGCTTTTCTTTACATTTTCTTTTTTCTGCTTAAATGAGGTTAGAAGGWCTGACACCTCTCTTTTCCCTGCTAAAATTTTCCCAACCAATTCCTACACACAATGAGACTATGGGATGCAAAGGACAAGTGTCACAGGCTTCAGGGCAGAGCAGCAAGCACATCAGGTCAGTCATCAGTTGGATCTGGGAAACAGTCTGAGGCATCCTCCTGGCTTTCCACATCAACGATGACCTCAGGCATTTCCTCAGCTTCCATCTGCACTGGTAAGTTTTCTTCTGGCTGGGGCTCAGCGCCTTGAGCAGTCTGGGCAGCATCTGGAAAAAGGGGAAATGGTTTGTCCCCCTGCAGGCTGCCCAACCCACTCAGACCCCTAAGCCCAGGTACCTGCAAGTTAAATTTCAATTTTCTTTGTAGCTACTCATTTASTGAGCTATCCAGAATGCCTTTAGGTACTTTGGTACTGAGGCTSTCTGGTCTCTTAGTACCAAAGTACTTTAGTTCTGCTGGTACTAAACCTTCAGTACCAAAAYACTACAGCCAAATCTATCCACGTACATCTGAATAATTAAAGCTGACAGCACACATTCAGTATGTTCTCACCTACTTTCCACATGGACCTCTGCATTTTACTTAATTGTAAAAAATTTAAATATGGGCTACTTTTTTAGTCTAACTTATAATGTGTGAATTTTTTATTAAAAGCCCTATACTTGAAGTATATTAATATTAAACAATGACCTGAAAGACTTCTTTTTTTCTCTCTTTCTTGCTCTGTGTTCATGAGTAGCATTTAATATTTTGAAAGCAGAGCAAAGAGCATCCAAGGTTAGACATAAAGCTGAGCTATAGGAGGCTGTGCAAGTACAGTGAAGGACATCAGAAAAGGAGACAGCAGTGCTGAGACCAGGCTCTGACCTCTGAAATGCTGCTCCAGTTCATGATATCTCTGCTAATCCTACTTCAGCTGATGCTGGTGCATCACYAGGCAAGGTGCTGCCAGCATTTGTGTTTGGGAAACAAAACTGAGGGAAACATAATGCAAAAAATGGAGTATTAATATCAAGCACTTACAGAACAGGAGATTTCTGAAGGGTTTTTATCACCATCCTCTCTTGACCATATTGTGCTAAAGCTCTGGGGGGTTTATGCTCAATTTCTTTGAAGAATTTAAAATGTGACCATATTCCCACTTTAGTCTCAATTTAAGGAAGCAAACAAGCCTCTGGCTTTGATGGGATTTAGCTGTGTTTACAGCTCAGCATATTGGCTCATGCTGTCCTGGAGATGACTGCTTACAAAAACAATGCCGATTATTTTTTTAAATGTTGCTGATGAGAACGGGAGAGGGCTGAGAAAATTGCAGGAAACTGCTGAGTTTTGGGGGGCTGTTGTTTTTGAGGCACGTGTTTTAGCACAGGAGACACCGGCACAGGCAGTCTGCAGCCTGCTGGCAGTACCGTCTGTGGGATGCTGGTGGGATGGCTCCTCTACCTCTCAAGGAAGGTACTAAAGRCTGTCCTGCTGGAATTCCTGTCACCTGGGCAAGGTGCAGCCCCTCCACCCCCACCAGCCACACACAGACACCRTGTCTCTCCTAAACAAGGCATCAGSCCAGCTTCAAACAGGGCATGGGGCTCACCAGGCTTCGGAGGACGGTCAGTCTGGGCAGCTTGAGCCTCCACGCGGTCTCCATTGGGGGGGCTCTTCATGCCTTCGCTGGACACCACTGACATTGTTAATCCATCATCCTTCTCCTCCTCTGTAAAACCAAAAACAGAGGCTTGGAGGAGGAGGCCTCCCACCCCGCAGCCTCAGCAGGTCCACACCTCCAGCACGAGTTTTGTCCCCTCCTCCCGCGGCGCTGGCCCCGCTCCCGGAGCACACAGATGCCGAGAACGGAGGGTCACTGCCAGCCTGCCAGAAACCAGGCTGGCCATGCTGGCAGRAGCACAGTTTGAGGTGGCACAGGCAGGTTGCACTCAGGGACTGCCATCAGAGACCTTCAGGTCATTTCAGGATCACACCTGAACGAGGCTCCGTTTTATTGCCCACAGAAAAGGTTTTGCTTTGGGTTTTTTTTCTGGCCAAAGGCACATGGTGAGGCACAAGTGTGAGGTTAATAAAGGAAAAGTAGGATTTAACTCAAAACTCTGATGGCTGTAAGAGCTGCCTATCAGCAAGCTCCACCAGGTCAAGGGAGGACAGGCTGGAGGACAAGCAGCCACCCAGCTGARACCAGTTTACCCCAAGGCCACATCAACCCCAGCCTGTACAAATACAGCCCCCTCCAAGCCTCATCTCAGGGTGGTCACAGCATTCCCTGCTCACCTGAAGGCACTGGGATGAACTTGTGTCTTCTCTTCATGCAGCAACATATGGCTGCAGGCAAAGCCACCAGCAGGATGAGGACGCCCGCTGCACAGCCTGCCAGGATGTAAATGAACCCYGGGTACTGCAGCAGATCTGCAAGAAGGACACAGCAGCGTTAGGTACCGGGGTGGACAAAGCTCTTTTCTCCCAGTGGGAGAAACCCTGCAACCAGATTAGAGCTTGTGGACATCWCTGTGGCTTTGGGCCGGATCAAGACAGCTGACACGTGAACAGTGGCACTTTGTGATTTATGTCACATCGTTTAATTATGGGCTGCAATTTTTCATCAAGAGAAGCCTGTGTGCCTAAGCTGAGTGCATTCACTTCTGCTGCTCTGATCACTGACATCTCAGATAACTTGTAAGATTTAATCAAATTTAACAGKGAGTGTGGTGGTTTGAAAGATACTACATTTCAACAAGTTGTATGAAAATGAGCAGCTGAGGAGGGRGACCTAAGGGAGCATCTCCTGCTGAAGGAAAAGCTGCAGAGCCAGCCCTCASAGCTGGTATGAGAGAATCAGCTTAGGACAGTCCTGTAATGCCTGTGCCAGCCTCAGAGCACGTCAGGTCAGAGCCTGCACTTCCTCAGGCACCAAAGACTGCGCCTACTCRCGCCAGAGCTGTAGGAAAGAAATCCTTCCCTGACTCTGCTGCTGCTCGGGAAGGATTTCACTCCGTTCCCTGCCCAGCCGGGAGTGCACAGAACACGCAGCAGGAGCAAGGGCTGCAGATGGCYGAGCAGAAGCGCAGCACAAGCCCCTGGTGGTTCTTGCCCAGCTCAGCAGTCCTGGCTCAGGGGCAGACCCCTCGTTGGCCGCTGCTGAGCWGGGAGCTGGCAGAGAGCATCACAGACCTGCACAAGAGAGAACATCCAGGCTCGCTCCTTTGCCGAGATCTTTCGCTCCAGCCTGCAGCCACCAGGAAAGCTCTGCTGCGCACATGCAAAGCACTCCACACCACTTTAACTGTAATATAAAATCCTTTAAACTCCCTAGGGTAAGCCTGTGCCATCCCTTTCTGAATCATTTAACTCCTCTTTAGCAGCACACATGCCTGCACAGCACTGCAGCATCCAACGAGCTCATTTGGAGCTTATTTTTGAGCCCTCAAAAGCACTCATTGCTCTGTATCTCTCGAGGCTGGAAAGGATTTCAAATGTTCCAGGATACACTACACACCATCATACTCCACCTACCCATGAGGACAATAAAAACAACTGCACACAGGTGCTCATGGTATTTTCAGAGTGCTTGTTCCAGTCTCTTTAAGAAATTACCCAAGTTAAAAATATCAATATTCAAAATTAAAAACCTTCAGCAAGTCAGAAATAATTTTCCTAGTTATTTGTGTTGATGAAAGCTTACAGAATATTGCCAAAGTTATAAATATGGTTAGAAATTTTTTTCCTGAATGTTTTTTTTCTAAAAATCTGCCACTTTTTAGAAGATGAAATTTTTCTGAGATAAAATACTGTGTTAAAAATAAGCAATAAACAAGTGATCAGTCAATAAAAGTCTTTTGTATACATTGAGTTCTTAACTTCTGAATCCTCTGTGTTAGATCCTGTGTGTTCAGAGCCCTTTGGTGCCTGGGAAGTTTATGGCATTTCTGCCAAATCRTTTTTTRGTAACAATTATTCAAAATTAATTTMATCAGCCAACAGGTTGCCCAAATGGAATTTTTTACATAAATCTTGTCCCCACAGTGGAAAAAGTAAATTCAGGCCTTGCCTAGAACAAATAATAACCCCCAAAAATAATAACTTAGTCTTCAATTAATTTAAATGAACCCATTTCTCTCTTTGGTTCATTTTACTGGTATTCAGAATTGCTTTAATTCACTTTTTGCAAATGTGGTTGCATTTGGTAACTAAAAARCTGAATCATTGCTRGTTTCTCTCTCAGRCCCTTCCAAATACTCGTCCATGCAYGTGTSCCTCCCAGCAGAGACATCGCTGAATCCCCTCGTGAGCTTTCCAAGAGAAAACATGGAACAGATATCGSATCCAGGGGACTGGCAACCACCCAGGCTCAGCTATGGGATCTGTCAGCACTCGAGTGATTTATCACGGGGCTCGACTCAAGAGCTCATGGATGTTCCCATCCTTGTTCCCCAGTGCCCCAGCCTTGGGTCTGACTGCACGGAGCAGCCTCCGATCGATTTAACTGGGTACAATTCAGATCACTGCTCACAGCCACAAATGCCAGATTGGCACAGCTCGGCCAAGGTGACAAAGGGACCAGGCATGGACAGCCCACAGCGTTTCTGCTGAGTGCCACCACGCTGGACACGGGGCTTAAGTCAGGAAGTTTGCTTTCACACCAACTGCATGCCAGCCACAGAAAAACAGACAGAATCTGCTGTGGAGCTGGAGCGTCCCAGATGATTTCTATARTGCTAGGTGCTATTAAAGAGTACAGTTTCTCCAGTACCTGARGTGATTAAATTAATTACAGCTAAATTAATCAAAAACCTTATGGTTAAATTATGTCTGTAGCTTTGATACCYATCTTTGCTGCCAGAGAGTAAAAGAACCTTCACTACTGGAGGTGTAAATTAAATTACATCCAAGGATCCAGATTTTCTGTCTCATTAAATTCTGGTCTCATTCAAGTAGAATACTCAGCATTTACAAATAGTTTGCAAATGGATAAAGTCTCAGGCTTCTCACAGAGCTACATGTCTGAGCAAGGATATGGAAGGGAAAAATATCCTACATTCCTTCAGTAAATTACTTGTGTCTTTGCCCACTTCCRATGGTATGAGGCTGATGGAGAGACATTTGTATAGATCAGTAAAGCTTTTGTGCTTCTGGATTAGATAAGGAGAGAAGAGAGAAGGCAAAACAGCTCAACTGAGTCCAKCAACAACAGAAATTAACAAGAGGAGGTGTTTTTATAGAGATGCACRGAAACTGGAAGGCATCTGGGTCACGGATGCATGTCAGAGTATGAAGCAGCCTGTGTTTCTAAAGTGGATCAGAGGATTGGTGCACAGGAGGGTGCAAATCTCCATCACCAGAAAGTGGGAAAAGAGACAGATGGAGATCCATCCTTGGTGCAGAGCTGGGTAAAAGGATTTCTTCGGCAAACTTATCCCATCTGTGGCTGTACACTGTGTCAGTCCAAGGCACAAGAGGGAGAAGGAAACCAAGGGGTCACTGTCTAGAGGCAGGATCTGRTAACTCTGGAAGACAGCTGCCAGAGGACAGAAGAGTTTGGTATTTTGAGGACACCAACAACTCCTCACTTTGCTGCTGCAAGAGACCAAAAGGAAGACTTTCTGGAGGTGCCGTTACTCACCGTAGCTGCAAGAGAGTGTAATGGGCCTGGTCCTCGTGATGCTGTTCCCCTTCAAAAGTTCACACACAAACTCCCCTGGCTCAGTTTTGTCCAGGTGAACTTTCTTCCCAGCATCCTTAATGCAAGCCCCCTCGGCTTTCAGGTGGGTGCCGTTCAGCAGCCACCGGAACACCACGACCTCGTCGCTGCTCACGTTGCAGGACAGCTCTGCAGTTCCATCAGGGAAGCACTGGATCCCAATGGTCGGCTCTGGTCACACAGGGGGCAGGGAGGAAAGAGAGAGGTAAGGAAGGACTCAGCAGTGAACAGGAGCTGGACAGAAGCTTTCCTCACCAGCACTCTCACTGCCATCATATTTATTGTATCAAGGGAGCACACAAACAGGTAATCAGACTCTTCAGTGCTGCGCTCTGCCCTGAAATGCTTAACAGTGCCCACCCCAACCCTGCTAGTCTTGGCCCCCATTTTGGGAATGTCACAAAAYCTGGTATCTCTTCATTTTCCTTACTGACACTGAAAAAACCCCAAAAAGTAAAATCCCCTGGCCCAAAAGAATGGTGGAAACATCCAAAGCATCTGCCAGCTAGARGCTTCCTCTGTAATCAGCAAATAATTGTGGCTTCAGAGGAGACTCAACCCTCTCCTCCACCAAAGGTTTGTACTTTTGCTGTCACTCTGTCTCTTCTTCCATTTTAGAGAGGAACTGGTGCAAATCATGGCCAACATGGGTACCAAACAAGACACCTGCAGCTAGATGGAATACCCAGGCTAGGACATTTTAAAATGAATCAATGAATCTTTGCCCTTACTACATTTCCCTGAATCTCTCTCTTTCAATCTACTACAAGGAGAAAAACAATTTCCTACATTTGCTACTTTGCAAATACAAGCTAGATAGAGAACTGATATAGTTTTATGACAGCAGGAGTAACATTGAGAACATCCATCCATGGAAATAAGCTCAGAAATCACTTTCTTACACTAGGACATCATCTTCAGCTAAAATTCCCTGTCTCCAGGAACATGTTGGCTGTGAAAGCTTTTCCCTGYCTTAGGGGTGGCAACAGAACATAAGGAGGAGGCAAATGTTCCCAAAGCAAATCCACTGAAATGGAGGCAAAACCCAGGACACTTCTGCAGCCTTTGACTACTTCCAGTCTAAGCCCCTGTTCTTCGTGCCAAGGAGTCACATCTTTGACCTGCTCTGCACAGCAGTTCCGCCTGTTTGCACCCAAAARGTGTGAGGGTTCATTTGTCTCCACTGAGCAGTTTGCTCAGACATTTTCATTTCAGTTTATGCGCTTCAATTTATCTCAGAAGCCTRTGTGAGTCGGAGCCCTGCAAAAGGAACGGTGGGGATAAGGAGCAGAGAATGGTCTCTGCCTGCCTGGAGCATCGCTCAGCAGGAGCACAAACCCTCCTAGATGTATTCTGTATTAACCTTCTCTGTATTAACCCAGGCAATGAGCTGGGTCCTGTACAGAAGGGACTTTGTCCTCGCACCCTGCAGCTGGATGAGTGGGCACAGCAGAGGGAACAGGAATTCCGAGGCCACAGGGGATGGGAGGGAGACTGGCATGGCTCCCAGAGGCACCTGTACCTCCTGCAAGCTCAAGCAAATTCTTAAGAAGAATTTAAGRGCTTCCAGCCAGGCTCACAAGTTCAAAAGCTCTTTGCTGCTAAGAAGGCCACTTACCAAATACTTGCAGYGTAAAATTTTTGGTGGTGTTCTGAAAAACAAATCCGTATTTTCCCTCGTCGCCTTTCTCCACACTCCTCAGCACCAGGGAGCCGTTCTCCAAGTTMAGGCATCTACTGGCAGAAGTGCCACATTTGGCCAACAAAGTGTCATTTAAGACAGTTGTGAAGCATTTCTTATCCTCCTTGCTCATGCTGGAGAAGTCCTGCAGGTTTTGGATTCCCAAAGAAAAGACAGCTGAGCCGCCGCTGAGCACACCAGTCCGGATGGCAGAGCCTGAAAGGAGAGYAAGCTTGTCATGTCCATCCATCCCCTGCCTCCCAGGAAGGCAAATGTCCAGTAGGAGGGACACACCCAAACCTAGTGACAGGTTGGATCACCAGAGACTGAAAATCAGAGGAGTGGAACGCCTTCCATAAGGTTCAGCCCCCCCACCTCGATAACACGGGAATGGAACACACACCACGCACACAGGGAAACAGAAGGATGAACAGCTGGTCTTTCCTCTCCACAAATTGAACATGACCACCTATCACTCCCCATCAGAGATGAGAGACTGTGCAAAGAAAGATCCTTGGGGAATCAGTGCCATGGATCCTGTACAGAGGGTAGCAGAAACAGCTGCAGGTGCACGGCTGCTTTTAACCAAAGAGTAAGGTCGCAGTTTTACCTTGACCAGGTCTCATGTTATTAAGTTGTTCTGTGTAAATCAGAGGTGGGTAAATGGCAGGGTGACAGCTTGGGGGTTAACCCAAGGTCACACCAAGGGTTGGGAGCTGGACCACATTGCTCTCCAGCCGGCACAAGGACCTTCCATTCCCCACTGAAGCGCTGCTACTAACGCGGGGCACTCAGAAAGTACAATATTTTATTATCGCTCGTTTACTAGAAAAATAATCTGTCTTACTTTGGTCTGACTTCCCCTTTCATGCATTAGCAGCTACACTATTTGATGTCACCCCAAACCTTGTAGCGTCCTTAAAAGATCTTGGTACAAAATTAAGGTGTCTGCTCATCTAGGCAAATCTGTGCCAACCCCATAAAGAAAAATCCTACTTACCTTGAGTAACAGTTATTATCACCAGCAAGCAGAGCAGAGTAAAAGGAGAGACGAAATCCATTTTAAAGAGCTCCTTGCATCATATGCTGAAGAGACGGTCTGGCTACAGAGCTCAGTGAATATAGTGTTCGGGAAATGATGTCAGAAGCAAGAGGGGAGGAAAAAAAAGAAAAGAAACTCCATAGTGGACAGATTGAATGATGTTTCAAAATAGACCTGCAAGGTTTTGGGTGACTGAACTCGGGCTGAGCCAGTGCAAGCCACAACATGCTCTGCAAAGGTAGCTGCGAGTGTGAGAATAGGGCTGAGAGGGGAGACAAAAATATCTCCAGGTCAGCTCACCCCATTTGGGAAGATGGTAACGCCAGGAGCGGACAAAGGCAAACACCGATTTCCTTCATCCTTTTCTAGTTTATCAAAGTGCAGCATCCCCACCCTTGGAGGAGAAACCAGCCCAGTCAGATAAAGCACCACACATGCAAACCAGCTGGTTTTCTGAAACACTAAAACTAATCACTCCTTGACACCTCAGCAGCATCAAGGAGGTGTGGGACAAGGCTCTCCCTCTGCTCCCAAAGGCTGTGTTGCCAACGTGAACTTTGCCAGGCTCTTTTAGTGACTGAGTGGGACCTGCCATCAGRAAAGGCTCCGTAGCCACCCCAGGCAAAGAGCAAACCTTATGGGAAGTTAAGTTACACGGCAAGACTAAACTCAATGCAGCCCTAAAGCCACCCTGGCTCTGTTTGGAGCGCAGATCTCAGGGATGAGATTGAAAAGCCAGCCCTGAAGAAACTGTGAATCAGTTATCTGGAGGACCACACAGGGCCAGACACTTTGCACTCTTTGAGATGGTTTAAAGCCCACTGGGTCTTGCACTGGGTGCTGAGGTGAGTGACACAAACAACAGTAGGAACTGTCTCGCCCTTTGGGGGAAGTAAACTGGGGTAGCCTTAGAGCCAACATCTGGACCCTTTCAGATGCTCAGCACATGTGCTGGGCAATAACTACTACAGCTGGGCTCAGGATGCAGCTGGGAACCCTATCCTTTTGTGTCTCTGACACAGACACAGCCCCTTAAGGAAGCTCCACACAATGGATTCATGTGTACACACGCATTTCCAAGGAATGGGTAAACCCCTTGTCTGTAGTCTGCACTATTTTTCAGACAATCTGGCTGTGCTTGATAAATTCCACATTTCAGCCCATGGTTTGGCTGCTCTGACTTCTTATCAATGACAATTACATCTCTCCTCCAGCTCCCAGTGTCCCAAATTTACAAGTTTGTTCAAGACTATCACAGCAATATGCTGTCTTTATCATACGTGCAGAGGACAGGCCTAAATTGATCTAAGATGAGACAGAAATAGACTTCTCTGAGAAAAGCAGTGAAGTGAGTCTGCAGACACTCACAGCAGTGCAGAGGAAGGGAGAGAGAAAAAAGTATTTACAGCAAGAAACACTTTCATTTCCTTCTGTGCTGCTGAAATAACACGAAGAAAATCTCTCTCAAACACCCCTGCAAGACTGGGGCTAACCATCTGCCTCGGATGTGCACATTCAAATTCATTTCACCTTCATGCTTGAGGGGCAAGCTGGTAGAGCTTAGGGTTGCAGTGCWGTGGTGGAGACAGGAGACAGAACAGACAGCGTATGCAGGGTCACTTCAAAACCCAAAATGCCCAGAATCTCAGAAAAACAAGACGCAAAAGGAGTCTGCATAAAGATTAATCCAGGAAGAGTTTGTCTTCTCTTCCAGCCAATGACAGCAGAGCCCATTTACACATTTGCAGTAAAATCCAAGAAAAATACGGCCTTTCTGCTGCCGCTCTGCTGTTACAGAAGTGACTCTGCATGACTGTGACATTGCGGTGTCCTGCATTTCGTCTCCCTCTCAGCRACTCCGGGGCAAATGAGTACATTTATGAGTTCAATATTCCTGACTGCAAGTGCCCCATACATCACCCAATATATGAAGTACCATTAGGCTTCTTCTGTCCCTCACATCCTTGCTAGC
>NW_026623253.1:2945524-3012376 GCF_030028575.1 Malurus melanocephalus
CAGGATAAAGATGACAGCACACACACAATCTGTGTTGTCATCAATCAACAGCCTTTTTTAAGAGCAACCCTCTCAAATGTCACATATAATGAAATTGTTAGATGAGATCTGGCACTAATTTCTAGCATTGGCTAATGAGTGCTCACAATACTCTTGGCTAGGCAGAGAATTCAGTTCCCCTTTTTATAWAAAGACACAGAGTTTTGTGTCATTACTGCAGACAAAAAACACCTTGTAAGGCTTGACAGAAATCACAAGTAGAAAAAGGGAGGAGGGGATGACCAAATGTAAAAAAACCCAAGAATTTGTTGTTGGAAGGTGAACTACAATCTTTTTTACTTGGTGAGCTGCACGTTCACAGGGTCATTTTGCCCCTTCAGTCCGAAGGCTTCATGAAAGGAGAATGGAGATTCATTCCATACATGAGGCCTTGATGGAGCATGCGAGATGGGAAAACCTGAGCAAGAAAGTAAAGCAGGAAATAACCCGTGAAATATTACAGAAAAATCTGTACGTATCAACCCTGCACATCTCCCTCTGCACAGGCTGGTAAGCATGGGSAGSACACCTATTTTTACTGCCATTAATRTGTGTCAGCGCTCACTGGGGAAACAAAGCCCCAGCTTCACTTGGAGGCAGCCAGCAGAGMTAAATCCAGAAACCCAGCACATGCAAACAGAAAATGCAGGAGGGCATAGCTGCAGTGGCCCTTCTGCCCATTCCATCCCCTGTGCTGGAGCAACACAGCCATGGATACAGCCCAGGCTGCCAGGGCAGGAACACCAGGACTGGGAGAGGGAGAGGGTTGCAGCCACGGAGGCTCTGCAGGGTCCCACAGCTTGAAGAGAGCTGCAAGTACAGGAACAGGGCTCAGGGTTGAGGGGACACAAAAATATCTCCTGGTCAGCTCACCAGTCCTGTCCACACCTATTCATGCATGAGACATTTTCTGTAAGAAGGGCTTTGAATGGCTCACAGGAGAGTTTAACTGTGCAGCCACAAGGCAGGAATGGGGCACACACCTGAGAGGTGCTTCTGTGTGGGGCAGCAGGACCCCAAAGACTGAAGAAGATTCATACTTATATGAACTCTTTGTTACATTAAATGAGCCACAGCTATGCTTATCACCAAGATCTTTCTTGATCAAAGCCATAGTGATAGCAAGCAAAAAAACAAGCAAGTGCTAATGTCAGAGCCTCAGCTACAGATGATATCTCCATGACAGGGACATTTAAAGAAACTCACAAAATAAAGAAAGGGAGGTTGCAAAAACGTGCTGAGATCAGAA
Source organism: Malurus melanocephalus (assembly GCF_030028575.1). Classification (NCBI taxonomy): domain Eukaryota; kingdom Metazoa; phylum Chordata; class Aves; order Passeriformes; family Maluridae; genus Malurus; species Malurus melanocephalus. The sequence continues at coordinate 2,946,813 of NW_026623253.1, forward strand.
ASTGCTGCAGAAAGGCTGCAGATGTTAATTACGGACAAGGCACACGTGGTTTTCTCCATCCTGGGGAAGGCACAGGCCAACGCTTGCAGGAGTCAGGGCCAGGATTGCTGGAGCTCCTGGAGATGGCCACCACACTTCCAAGTGAAATAAATGCAAACAGGACACATGAGGATCCCAGGTCAAGCACAYCAGCCACATACAGCTCCTCCGACATGGCTCTCCCAGCGTGGCACGCAGTGACAAGTGAAAAAGAAGAGCCCATATATGGAAAAAGTGCTAGGAATGACACAATTTATATTTAGCTGTGTGCAGAGTGAAATGCTTGGCATTTGCTTGAAAAAAAAACAAAAACCCCAAATGTGGTTTTATTGCAGAGCTATTCAGACATATGGGTTCAATCCCGTCACTACACGAACAAAGCTCAACTGAAGGAGCACGTTCCTCTTTCTCCTGGCTTTGTCTTGCCTCATTTGGAGGGGAAAACAGACTTCCCTAAACCCCAGCTTGGAAGACGAACTTGGGAAATTTCACCAATGTTGCCATTCTCAAACTTACCATATAAGATTATTTACAAAGGCAAAGAGATTTCATAGGTTAAAATTCTCTGCAGGATTCACTCGACAGTGTCTGAACATTACATCTGCTGTGGTAATGAGAAGGTTAATGCCAGGCTCACTTGAGAAAATCTTCCCATACGGTGCAGAATGGGGACAAAAGCCACCAGAACAGCTTTACAAACCACAAGACTGCAGGTGGTTGTGACAGGGATTCCCTATCTTGTCACACTCTAGCACTCAAATAACCTAATGTGACAGCCAGAAGACTTGAAAAAGCAGTAAAAAACACACTTCGTGCCTTTTCCTGAAGCTTCAAGAAACKGCAACCCCTGATACCTGCAGCAAATTAAAGCATTCAAGAGCTTTAAAAGGTTTCTTTCAGGCAGCACAGAATATTCTTTGTTTAAAAAAWAAACAAACAAACAAACAAAACCCCCAGGTCATTTAATGTTGTATTGCTTACTAGAATTGCTTAGAAAACACAGACATTTAGGATAATGGCTGTCTTGACAACTGACTGAAATTCATTGTAAAGGCACCAGAATGGAAAAAAAAAAAAAAAAAAAAAAAAATTAGGGGATCCAGAAACTGAAAAAGGCTGAAAAATAGTGTTTTATAGGATCAAAGCTTGAAACACAGCCTCAGAACGCCAAATAGAACTCAAAAGGCAGGTTGAAAATTCCTTGGTCATGACACTCTAATGAGGTAATCCTGAATGGGGCCAAGACAGCAAATAATCGAGGCCTTTCAAGACTAGATTAAATTTCTGCATACCCTAAAACTGTGAAATTAGTAAAATTTTCAGAAAATCTCCTAAATACCCTCCCTTTTCTTTACAGAATTGTAATTTGATTGGGGACATTTGATAACCCTTAGCTCTCAAAGCAACTGGCATTATATCTTCCAAACAATTTTCCCTGCTTTAACCTGCCATTAGCACATCATCCACACATTGTATTAATACAGAATTATTGGTTAACTGTCCTCCAACTCTGCCTAGGATTTCCAAAAATAAAGTTGACAATCCTGCAAACCCTTGAGGAAATCCAGTCCACGTTTACTGTTTTCCTTCCCAGGTGAAGGCAAAATTACACTGAGATTCTGCATGCACCATTATACTGAAACAAGCTGGGCACGAATCAATTACTGTAACACATTTTGCATTAGCCAGGATCATGCTTATAGTTGCTGAAGTATAGAAATAGAGTCTTTGACWAATCTATAAACTGATCTTCCATCTGAGCTTAATTTAGGCTTTTTTAATCAGCGAGACAGGAGTATTACAGGGAGATTCACAAGGGAAGAAATCTTCAATTATTGTCTTACACCTTCCCTTGCTTCCCAAGATAATAGGTACTATTTTAAGGAGGGAAGTTTGCCTCCCTGCATTTCAAGCTGTACGGGATTAGCTGACCCTAATAACCCATGGGACACCTCTGAGTTGGTTCCTGGGGTATTTCCATCCCCGTTCAGTCACATGGCCATCGTGATGTGTTGGTACAGAGTCCACTGAGAGTCACAATGCGAACGCACAAATTCCTTTGTAAACACTGCAACTGTGCCCAAAGCTGTGTAACAAATACCTCCCCACCATGATTCCAGCAGCAGAAAAGAACGATTATCAGACTGAGGATGTATCTGTGCCATCATGTCCTGGGTACAAAGGTAGCTTTACCTTCTATTCATTTACAACATTTACTTTTATCCTTAATTGTTGATCCTTCGTGGGGGGTTGTTAATGTCACATAAATTGTGCTGGTGTCTATCAGACATGCCTTAAGTTTCATCTCCAATTTTTTAATCTATAATTGGTTCACTTGAGTCCCCCAAGGGGATTACTTTTGTATCTCCTTCCACTGTTAGGGCCTGGGGGTCTGGTCTGATCATTGTTCMTCGCTTTCATTCAGCTCCCGATTGATTTGATTTTCGCTTTGTTGCTCTCATAGCTCCCGTCTCAGGATCACAGGACATTCTCTTTTCCAGTGTCTTGGTTTTATTGCAGTAATCCTTTGGACTTCTCCAATTTAAATTTCATTTCCCTTATTTCCATTATGACCCCTTTGTCCCGTGAAATTCCTGCCTTACAAAGCAGCTGCTAACAAGCCAGCCTTCTCTTCCTGCTGCTTTCTGCCACAGCCTCATCCCTTCCATTATACACAAACGTTGCAATAATTAACATCCCTTCAATGAGCTTCCCGTGCCAGCCCATAGAACACTGGTGAAAATGCTTCATATCTGGGGTCACTTGATCTACAAATAAGGACACAGGCAAAGACCCATTTTTAGGGCTTCTGGGTCCTTTCTGCCCCCTAGTGAATACCTTGTCAGCATTATTTTCCCTTTGTCCCATTAACAATTCCTTTCCACCATAATCTTAAGGCATCTGATCCTGCCTTGGTCTGGAAATAGGAACTGTCTGGCTCTGCCTCTGACCACGCAGTCCCACCATCCAGCAGACTGTTCCCTATTTTCCTGCACAATCAACACTTGTTCTTATGGGGTAAATWGAGTTTCCAGTAACCAACAAACACCAGAACAAAAAGGGTCATATGCACTAAACACTCCCACTAATGACCAACTGACCCTTTTACTCTAGACTCCTTCCTGGAGTGAATGAACTCCTTCCATTTGCTGCTGCCATTCCCCCAAATCTGCCAGATCAAGTGGCCCCATTGCTTCTGCCCCTACTGCTGCAGAGGGACTTTTCACATCCTCGACAACTGGGAAAGCAGGAGATGCAGAAAAAGGGGAACAGAAAGAGTGAGAGAGCAAATGGGYAGCAAAGGAAACAGAGACACATCTGCAGCTTGCATGATTAGCAGTGACTAAGGAGACACCTTGGTTTTGTTGWCATTTTTTACCTTTCCTTGTGAAACTGGCTTGTGAATTGCCATTAAATCCATCCTGTCACCAATTATCCCAAACACACCAAAAATCAATCTGAGATGGGAAACTGTCTTCAATATTAGCATTAAACACTTCATGTAGTCAAAGTTAAAGCTGCCYACTGATGGCTCCTGTTGGTCTCTACTCCCAAATGTAGTCACAGCCAGACAGGTACCTTGACACAAACCCACAGCCCTTTTCCTTAACAACCCACAGGTACTGACCAATTTTGCTACAATTACTCCAGATTTCTGATAATKATGTACTTTTCACTAAACCTTGTCTCATTTCTAAATTGAATGAACTGTGTAAAATTACAGAAATTCAACTTGCCACCCCCTCACCTCTTTCTGGCTGGCTCCCAGCACACTCCCTGGGACAGAAGTAGATGAACAMACCTGGTCCATGGATCAGACACTCCCCATGAGATGCCACAGCCAAACAGCGGATGAGGGGGCTCCATCTGGGCTGAAAATTCTGTTGCAAATGTGATTTGAGATGTTTGTCAACTGAGGAAGAAAGGGACACAAGAACAGAAATACAAAGTGYTTATTTTACAATCTTGAGACCCCCTTCTTCATCCAAGAAGGAAGGAATCTACAGGGATTTTCAAGGAGTTTAGAAAAGACAGACTAAGCATGGTCATCGAGCACASAGACACATTTTTGCCYTCTCCCCTCACGCTCAGGACCTTCRCAGCAYTTTCAGACAAGCAGATCTGTATTGCCTCTGCCACCCCGCGGTYAAAGCAGGCAAAGCTCCAGACCTTCCCCTTTGACTGCCCAACATGAGTTTTTGCGTATTAATCCTTCTCCTTAGAGCACCCTGCCAACATTCCAACCTCACGGCTGTTACTACCTCAAAACTCAGCAAGGATATTGCGGTCAGTTTCGAAAATCTAAAGTCAAGAAATCTCAAAATAAGCCACCCTTCAAATCCTCAAATCCTGGAGGGCTGCAGTAACTGGATTCTGCCATCAAGCACCAGCAAGGACAGTTTGTGACTGGTACCTGCAGTTTTAAAGCATTGYCACCCAAATATCATTACAGATCCCGCTGCAAGGCATTCCCACAGGAGTCTAACACGTTTTTCTCAGGTCCTCATTGAAGAATCTGCTGCTCGCAGGGAAATCAGTGTGGGGACTCACAGGAGGGTAGGAAATGACTACAGCATGCTCCGTAAGTAATTATGGGAATGTGAGCTGAGTAACATACTCTGTGAGGAAGTATCTTGTTTAAAGCAGAAAGYAAACAAAAATGTCTGTTCACAGCTGAAGCCAAGTTTCTACAGTTACTAGATTTGGATTTGTCTATTTACTGAAAACTCAGGAAAAGTGTAAATGGAAATCTCAGTCTCTGCCATGCCTCTCAGGCAGAATATCTGAATTTCATTTCGCTTTCCCCACTACCTCCATCATTTCCCAGAACCGTAAAACACAGCAGGAAAGGAGCCCAAGGGGACACATCTGCTCCCTGGACAGCCCAGCTGACAGGTGATGGTGCTCTAGGGCTGCAGTGCTCAGCTCCCCAGTGCAGGAATGGCTTCTGTCCACGGGAGAAGCCACCTCACACCCCACCTGAGGCTGCCAGCAGGGCCAGCTCCCTCTGCTTCCTGCAGCTCACCCCCTGGTGCTGGAGGGACAGGCTCTGTCATTCTGTAGAGTATCTGCCCTCTGGTCTGAGATGCTCTAGAACAGTCTCAGAACTCTGCCCATATTCCCAGAGTACCAAAAGCACGAACCATTTTTCCAAGATATTTCTGTGTTTCYTTTTTTACCCAGACCACCTGAAAGAAGCGTTTCAGCTTTTTCTCTGTTAGATTTAAGAATGTGGATTCACCAGTGAGTTCTGTAATTCCTTTAAATGTTTACACTCCTGAGGGAAGAAAAACACATCTGCTCGTTATTGGGATACATTCCACAGAGAGTGACCACGAGCAGGATTATTCCTTTTATCTCTTGTTAATTGGAAATGTTCTCCCTTTACTATATTTATTTSAAATACTAGCCTGAAACCAACACAGAGAGATTCACTATGAGTGCTTTAATATCTTACCTTGTAATAAAATAGCTTTTTTTCACTTTAATAGCATTTCTTCCATCCCATGTGCTTACACAGATTTTCCTCACTACAACAAGATGAGCAGGAGGRACGTACAGGAGACCATAGATGTTTAATTTTTGAAATCTCCTATAGCCTTGGAAGCATTGTCACACAGGCTCACGAGTTATCTACTGGGATCCTGCACCCAGCCAGAGCTTGCTGTTGAGAAGGCAGCAGATAACAAATGAGGTCCCTGAACAGTTCCCCCACCACGAGAAGGTCCATTTCCTTGTCATGCTGAGGAAGCATTTTACTTAGATTTGATTTAGGAAGAGAGAATCCTACTGGGAGGTCACAAGTCATAGCAGGAGTGTCTTTTGAATCAGCGTCCATCAGATATATTAATGCCAAGGGACGCATCCAGAATATTGTCTTTGACACTGTAAAAAACTAAAATARAAAWTTTTAACAGCTTCCCTACAGAACTGGATCCTGACATTTGCAACAGCTGCTGTGTCAGAAGTGGAAACAAACCCTGTCCTTTTGTCATAAGTTGAATTTGGCATGTCTGAGTTACACAATTACTGTAGTCTGAATGAAAATAACTCCCATACAAATGATAATTGCTTGCTTCTAAAAATCCMACTGCTTCTGAGCAAAGATTATTTTGTCCTGACTGGCAAAGATTCTGCCCACATTGAAACCACCTGCCACAACACAGTGGAGTCATTTAGCTATTTCAGAATAAAACAGGACATGTCTCCAACAGCCTGAAACCTCTCCTGTTGGTCTGTTCTGTCTTCCCATTCAAAGCAAAAAAAATTCGCAGGTTCTCACCTCCAGGAAATAGAGGGACTAAAGGGCACAAAACCCAAGTCTCTGGCAGTCCTAAAACTACAAGCAGAGGGGGGTGTTAGGACAGGGAAGCAGGAAAGCAGAACAAGGCATGACCCTCAAACTTCTTTGCCACATAAGAAACACCTCGAGGGCCAGGAAGTTCACAATAGGGAGGAGAGTCCTAATCAGTATTTTGTAGGTCCCAAAACCTCCACWTTATTCCACTGTGGGTCAGACTTCATGAAGGCTAAGGCAGCTTTCAGTAAACCTTTCTGGCCTGGCTTGACCTCAGGATCTATGTCAAAAGATATTTCAAAATAAAGATCTAATTTTTCTAGCTGGCAAATTCAAGCACTGGATAGAGACAAAAAAAAAGTGAAAGAGTCTAAAATTAGCATCCAATAATTAAACAAGGAAGCTCAATAAGAGCTCAGCACATTTAGGAGCTTAAATGGTGGGGGTTTAAAAGTCTAACTGTAACATCTTGTTTTCAGTCTTGTAGCAGAAGCCTAAATGCTAATTGCAAGTGTAACAATCCTTAAATCAAGAATACAACATGCAAGAGTTCTCATTTAGATTATCACACGAGCTCAAAATGAACTGACATGAACTTTCACCAGAGGAGATTCACATTAAATAATAATAATAAAAAAAAAATTACACTGAAAGAGTGGACAGGCACTGGAATAAGCTGCCCAGGGAAGTGGTGGAGTCGTCATCTCTGCAAGTGTTAGAGGCATCTGGCTGGAGGGATTATGGTTGGTGCTGGGTCGAGGGTTGCACTGGATGATCTCAAAGGTTTTTTCCAGCCTCRATGATTCTTTTTGGAAAACAGAGKCAGCAGCTGCCACCTTTGAACACATAATCTATACATCGTAATACAAACACATGTCTGATCCACACAGCCCAGCACAGAAAGACAAGGACTTTAAARTGAGAATTTCCACCCATTCACACACACATAGCTCCCTTTGGAACTCTCATTGGAAGAGACAAAGCTGTGAGAGCTGTTGCACACCCTGGCCATGTGCCGTCCTCACTCCTCTTTGCCAACCAGCGTCCTGTTAGRGACAACATGACAACACTGTGCTGGCCATGCTCAGTGCTCTTGTGAATCCAGCTCTGGGGKGACCTATTTCCCTGGTGACAGCTGATAAAAAAAGGCAGCTCCAACTGGGAATAGCCAAGGTCAAAAATGAAAGTCACACACTCTCCCATCTCTCACTGACACATCACTGTGAGTTGAAAACACAGTACTCTGGAAAAAGCCACTAACAAAGAGCCCAACATGATTGCAGACGGGGCAGGCAATGTCGGGGAATGGAGAATGAAATCCCAGCCCCCGGGTGACAAAGTGAGAATTGGGATTCTCCTCCAGATCCCAGARCTACTGAAGGGTATGATCTCTAAATAATCACGAAAGCTTGGCTTGCCCAAACGCCACAGATTAAGCACAGAAGGCTTTGTCCCAGCCTTCCTCCTTAGCRGTTTCATAAAGATTAAATGAGAAATTTCTTCAAACTCCTGTGAAGATTTTTTTATGAAATAAAGCCACAAATGGCRTAAACTGATAAATGTTAAAAGGCATTGCTGACAGCTAATGAACCAGCCATTTCTATTCTCTGTAAACACCAAGACACAACTCTCAACTCATACTCAATTAATAATATCTAATAAGCCAACTCTGTCAAATTATATTTGTTTTATTAGCATTATCTTGCTAGAGTTTATTACAGTGCTCCTTCAAACATTAAATCTTTAAGAGGAAGCTGCAAGCTTAATTAATTAGTATTCTATTTTTAATTGCTTGCCTTTTTCATATTCCAAATATACTGACGTAATTCCATTAGCTGAGGTCTTTTATTTCCCAGTGGAATTAATTTCAAGCAGAAGCTACTTAACAACAGCAAATGCAGCATGCTAAAACACTTTGGGAACATAATTTTGTTTCAACCCAGCACTCAAATGTTGTTCTGGTCCTTCAGCTAATAAACCCACAGCCTAAACYTCCAAGAACACATCCACACCAAACCAGATATTCCAAACCAGATTAGCATAAAAACATGCTGCTGCTAGGGAATTACTAGAAATTCAGTAGATTTTTGCACCTTCAAGGATAACAAGTGCACACAATGCAGCCTGYAATGAATAATATTTAATATTTATAATAGTCATCATAAAATATGAATAATTATCAAATAGGAAAACTAGGTAACACTTCAGAGGTGTCTTTACTATTGTGTACACCAAAACAGACAGAACTCCTGAGGAGGAGGAGAACAGGCTGTCTCCCTGCTTGTCAAGMAGTGCCTTGAACCCAAATTCAGCAAGCACAGGGTCAGAGAAGAACTTGCTTCCAAAAGCCTTAATATGAAAAGAGTGTCAGCTGCCCCACGGTGACTATCCAAAATAACTGTTCGCTGTTGTTTACAGACACACAGAAATGAGAGACAAATCTCAAAGGCAGCCATCTCAACCTGACTAAAAATATTTGCTGCCATACAATCAACAAGTCAAGCATTTTTCATTTGCAAACTTCACCAGAGCCTCCATAACTCTCATTGCTAACCTTCATGGGATATGTTTGACCACAGCACACAGATTTGTGGGTCTCTTTACTGCCTGATTTCAGCAAGCATGGAGACTGTGAAAACCACAGCACTTTGAAAACAAACCACCTATGATTACATATTCATGAGAAAAGGGAGGGAAAAGCTGCAAACCTGCTCCTTTAAACACAAAAGCATCCAAATAAAATATTAAATGTTAAAACAGCRAGAAACAAGCACGAGAAGCCAGCAAATACAAGAAGTCTAAATGATATGCAGTCCTGCAGCAACTCAGAGATCTAAATGAAAAGGGAGACTTAATGAAACAGATAAAAAGCTGGATGTCTGTCAGYGCCATTGGCAGCAAATGTCATTCAGCTCCCAAAGATCTCCGAAGGAGAGCAGCTACACCAATAATTAACAYATTTTGCTGTAACGAGGATGGACAGAGTGCAGCCTCAGATGCACCTCCCACAGTATCAATCCTTGCATAACAATCTACATAAATACTCATTAAACAATCTCCACAAGCAGTGCAGATCTGCAGATCTGCACCAATCCATCACCCTCCTGCAGATCTGCTGGAAATGGCACAGCTCCTCTGCCTTCCTGCCCACTGAACTGGGGMTGTTCCTCCTCACTGGGATAGAAAGGCTGCACGTTTATTGCACAGCCGAGAAGTGGCTGAGCCTTTGCACAGCCCAAAGCAGCAGCAWGACTTGCTGAGGGGCAAAAGTTGGGGTTTTAGCTGCAGCTTTATATTGAGTTTAAAGGGGAGGGATGCTGCCTTGCACCACCACTAAAACCACTGTGCCCTTCGCTATTCCCGTCCTCTGAAGAGCCGAGTGTCTGTGCAGGTATACCTGTGCCCGTGTTTACAGGCAGCTCTGTTCGGGATTTTTCTTTCCAGTTTTCCCTGGATCCTCAGGCCAGTCGCTGCAATAGAGAAGGCTCGGGAGAAAACCAGCCGAGTAACTCCAGCCTCCCTTGACAGGCTGGCCGTGCAAAACCCTCGCAGAGCAGCAGCCTCCAGTAGTCTCATATTCATTGTTAATCATTTCTTCTCGGCTAATTTGCATTTGCCATCACCTTGGGGCGGACCAGGCCGGGGCCTGCCATTCCAGGTGCTCGGACCCTGCCGGCCCATCGGAACTCGAGGCCGCTCTCTTTTACTTTGCATAACGCGATTACCCTGATGAGGCTGGGAAAACAAATATTGAAACAAATAAATGTGATAATATAGCTCAGCCCCTGCATCAGCYGCGATCTAGAATGAAGTAATTCCACAACAGACTGCCTGAGGAAAAAATAGTGGGGAAACACTGACCCCTTCAGTACAAGAATGTCTTATTCCCCTGATATCTGAGAGCAAAACAGCTTTCTTAGCATGCCCGGGCACGTTTATGGAATTTTAAAAATTAACAAAGCGGAGTTAAAGCTATTAAAAAACAAATTGCAAGTTCTCTCCAGTGAAAAACAAGCTCTCAAATAGAGACAATAAGCACCTCATTCATGCTTCTCCTTCCAATTCTCCCTCAGCTGTACACAACATTTCCCTTTACCCATTCCTTCCAATTCTCCCTCAGCTGTACACATTTCCCTTTACCCATTATGATTGGCTTCCCAATGCTGTTTTCTGTCTGGTGTCCCTCCATACACCAGCACTACTTTGCTACTTCCCAGAAAACTGCTGGAAAATGGGTGCATGCTGGTCACTTCCTTTTGCCTACCTTCTGCTGCTCAGCATGATCTTTTTGCATGTTTTCCTCTAAATACCCAATCAATGCTCTGCCACAGACTCTGCATCCCCAATGAAACCGATCTCCTAATTCATTTAACACAGACAGAATGAGAAGGCTGACTCTCAAATCACCACGTACAACACTGGAATTTATCTGGATCTTACAAATACACTGGCAGACAACACCAAGCTTCATCAATTCCAGACTCAAAGGACAATTGCGGGCCGTGATCTATGATGTTTGCCTTTTTCTTGAGGTTGTTTCATCTACGTTGCTTAAACAAGTACAGGCAAGTGTCAATGAAGCAAGGGAAACTGCATTACACTTCAAGCAGTCTGAAACACCTCGGTGAAAAACATGAGGGGAAAAACAGTTTACTGCAAAACTTACACATTTTAAGTTGATTTCTTCCTCTGGACCTCTAAGATTACATTTTGAGCTTAACTATAACTATATGAAGAAATCATATGCATATGCAGAAAGCTTGACAGAGTGAGATGTTTATTAGAATATCACATCAGATATTTGCAAGGAAAACWGGATTAAAAACAAACCTGTAAGTTACAACAGAACAGAGCAGTGCKGCTGCAACCACAGGAATGCAAAGGGGTGGGCACAGCCTTCGGGCAGAGCAGTCAGGGCACAGGTCAGCTGGACTTGGAAGGGTCGCACAGAGGAAGCATCACTCAGCACTTGCCTTTTTACAGACAGACCTTTGCATTTAGGTGGATCTTCGGTGTGACTCGGTGTGACAGTCCTTTCAATGCCTGACCACGCTTTCAGTGAGGAATTTTTCCTCATATCCAATCTGAGCCTCCCATGGCACCACTTGAGGACTATTTAACCAGGAAACTATTTAAATCTTAACCTGTCTTGTAAAGATGTGATGAAACTGAGCATCTACTGAAGACTTCTCAGTTCTGTTTCCCCAGTGGCTTTTCAGCCCTCAGGGTTTCTCCAGCTTTCAGCCCTTCGCTGGTTCTGTGAGTACATGGCCAAAGCCATAAATCCACATAATGGGTAATTAGGCAATTAGGAATTCAGATAAGGGATTCACTCCCATAACTGACCAGCTTTTCTGGGCATTTGATTCTCCTCCCCCAGCTGTTACACTCCTTAATCTCCACAAGKGCTTTTTTCCTTGAATTCTACTTAGGGAGTCTTAAAAATCACAATGACAGCAAGCCTCCATTTTTAAATTTGGACAATCTGCAATTTCTCCAGTCTGGAAGGCCTTGACTCAAACCTAGCCAGAAGCTTGTGGCACCCTCTTGGTTGCCCTGACCATGTGTCTGTAATCATATTGATGGCCATTTCAGCCCCAGTCTGTCACAGATGTCCTTGACTGTCCTGACAGAGAGTTCTCTCTGCACCCATTTTTAGAAGATTCAACTCAATCAAGGAGCTCAAAGCAGTAGTTATTACCCAGACACAATAAGAATACCTTAATCTGGAATCCTCTCACAGCTCTGGCATATACTGTGGTGTGAAGAATGTGTATCTTCTCGAAACAAGTGAAGGTGCCCTGAACTACTAAAAAATGGAACATGGCACAGTGATCCTGACAAGCTTTTGGCAATTTGCTTGTTTGCTTGATTGTTTCCACAAGCTCATGCCTGGATTGGGGTAGTTGCACTTTAGCATTGATAAACTCTTTGCTTTCCAATTTTTCAATCAATCTGGTGTCAGTTTGCTTCCTGTCATTTTTTTCCCCTGAAATGCCATGGAAATGTGGAGATACTCAGAACTTGACTGGACACGGCTTTTAGCAGCCGGCTCTGGCTGCCCCTGCTTCAACAGGGAGTTGGACCAGGGGGTCTCCAGGGGTGCCTTCCAACCTCTGAGTCTGTAATTCCCACATCAGAAACTACTGGGGGAAGGAAGAGCTTTAACACTTCACATCCAAACCAAAGGCTGTCATTATCTACTTGGAAAGCATTTCACTTAACTTTCTGMAGTGTTAACGAGCAATCTTCCCTAGGCTGGGAAAAACTGCACGTGTTGATGGAGCTGAAATACTTGGAATAGTTTCCTGTCAAACGGGCTTGAAGAAAAGTAAGGCAGCAAACTGTTCTCCTCGTTTATTCCTCTTTTAGCAGCTCTGCAGAGTGTGGGTGCTCTCTGCATATCATGATTGATGTATCACCCCACACCAAAAGTTCTTTCAGCGCAGGTGAAAAYGGTGGATCAATACCTAAGTTCAAGAAACAATCTTCAGTGGGCAGCCAAAATCCTTCAAATGTCTTTATTAAACTTACTTCCTTCTATTTTTGCCCAGTTTAAATGAATTCCTATAAAAGCTATTGGGTAGGTATGGTGCTCCTTTCAGCATCACAATACCAAGAGAACTGCAAAGGTTAAGACTAGCTAGAGCTTACTGCAAAATGGAAAAATAGTTCAGAACTTCTCCTTATTCTGTCATTCCCAGCAAGGCTTTTTCATTGCTTTTCCCCAGCATGGAGGTTTGGTCATTTCAACTATTTAAGCGTTGTGGACTTTTTAAAGACAAAATACTTCTAACACGAAAAGAACAGAGCCTTTAAAAATTGATATATTGGCCTTGTCAAAACAAAACAAAAAAAAAAAAAAAGGAAAGGTGGCTGTTAAATCACAAGCCAGTTGAGGTTCAAAGTAATCAAACACTGAAATTGTTCTGATGCAGTAAAAAATGGAGCCAAGGCTTGACATGGTGGTGTTTCTGAACTATTACGGGTATTTTGAAATGCAAGAACTTTTTTTTATACCATCTGTCAAGATTCAGGCAGTTTTATTTTAATAGTGATCTAGTAAATGCTGCTTGCCATTTATATCCACCTGGAAATACTTTGCTTCTTTCCCTTTTCCTTGAAATACAGTGACATTATCCATTTTGTACAGTTTGTTGCTTTATGCATTTTCAAGACAGCCAGATCTTTTACTGAAGATTTCTCCCGAATTGCCAACTTTTAATTATTGAACTGTCTGCAGGATGGAGACAGTATGGGACATAAAAGAGTTCTCACATTTCAAAATGTCTGTAATRGTTCGGCAACTGTTGAAATAATACACAGAATGTTATTTGGAAGAAACCTCTGGAATCCAATCCTGCTCAAAGCAGAACTATCACCAGCACCAGATCAGGTCAGGCAGGGCTTTGTCTGGCCACACTTCAAAAACCTCCAGTGATGGAGATCCAGGAACCAGCCAGCTTCCCTTTTCATCCTTTTGCACACATTTATACCTTGACTGTGAACACGGTGATCYCCAGCCCCCCACACTTTTAGTCAAATGTGCTGCACAGTGGAAGCACACCGAGGAWACACTGAAGTGCCTGTCAGCTGCACTGTTGTATCAACTGATGGGGTTATGTTTCCCCTTTCTATTTCACTATTCCAATTTTATTTTGTTGATGACTATTTCTCCATCTGTACACAGTCTAATGAGCCTGTATCAGCCATCAGTTTTCCAACAGAAAAGTTCTTTAATGCAAATTTGTATCTTAACCTTAACAAACAGAGCCTSAGCATGACACCAAACCCGGTTCATTTGTCTCTTACTGCAATTCCATACACTTCAGGGCACACRGTGACTAAGGTTGCTGACTAACTCACATCATTTGTGTCCTGCTAACAATAGCTTGGAGTGAAAAGGGAATCTGGAGGCTTTCAGGGTATTTTTTACTTCTGTTAGCAGGAAAGATTTTCAGATTCTTTGTCATCATGTAGGGCCTCATCTCAGGGCCAACCTGTTTTGTACCACTGCCAAGCACAAACTACGTACTGGGGTGCTTTAGATCCTGGAAAGGCTGTCTGATTTTCTGTACTATCACCCAGGAGCAAAACCATCACCCATAAAGGCAGTGTATTCATCAGGTGGAATTCAGGGGCCAAGGTGAAAAGAAACTCGGTTTTTATGGCCGCGGGAAACCCATCCGCTGTCTCCTGCCTGTGGCCACAGGGTGGCTTCCTCTGTCTGCAAACCCGCTCACRGTGCTCGGGTAAGGTGGCAGAGAAATCCGAGTGTCACCACGCCTAAGAAAACTCTTTGCTATGCTCCTGCTGTGTACGGAGAACTCCTCCAACATCAGCGTGTGAACTCAAGCACGCCCCACAGCTCTCACATTTTCCACCGCATTTCATGAAAACATGCAGAGTCAAACCCCTTCTTCCCTCCTGGAGAAATCAGGAGGAGCAGGTACCACGTTGTAAAAACGTGTGTACATTCCATTCCGCTGGGGAAACTCCAGGTAAGATAAGCAATTCCGGAACAGTGACTTCCTATCTCTTCTCCCACCTCGCACAGCGTGGTGTCCTCACAGGAACTGCAGTGTGTCCTGTTTTCTGCCACTGATAAGTATTTACACCCCCGATTCAGCCGCTTTCCCTTCTGCCCTAAGTTGAGCCTGGCAGCGCGATGTCACAGCTCCTGCTGTTCTGTGGTTTAAGCCCAGCTGGAAATTCAGCACCACGCAGCCTCTTGCTCAACCTCTCTACTCTTCAGCCCAGAGGAATAGGAAGGACAATCAAAAGTAAAACTTTTAGGTTGAGGCAAGAACAGTTTTATGACTGAAACCCAGGTAAAATAATAATAATAATAATAATAATAATAATAATAATAATAATAATAATAATAATAATAATAATAATAATAATAATAATAATGACAAATAATAATGATAATATAAAGGGAAAGGGGGGGAAAGTGATGCACAATACCTAGGGATGCCAGACCCCCTTCCTGAACCCAGACTGGCCCCACTTCCAAGGAACTTCTCAGTTTTATCTACTGGGCACGAGTTGTACGGTGAGGAATTCATTACTGCTCACGCTGAATCGGGGCGGTGGGGCTGCGGGAAGGTTATCCCGGGGATGCGGGRGGTTATCCCGGTACAGCGGGGGGTTATCCCGGTACAGCGGGGGGTTAWCCCGGYGCAGGRGGAACTCCCCRGGACTCTCCCGSCTCGCTGCCRCCGCCGCCCCGCCCAGGAAGCGCCCTTTGCCCGCGGAGCAGGAAGCGGGAGCGGCGGGAGCAGCCCTGTAGGTAGGCTGAGCGCTTTCCCCGCCCGCCGGAATGGGGGCTGAGGGAGCCGGGGCCGGGTTTTGACCCCCCCCCTTCCATCGCAGAGCCTCTGAGTGCCGCGGGCAGGGAGGGCCAGCTTGTCCCTTGTGCCGCTGCCGTCCCTCTGTGCTCGCATCCCTTGCCCTTAACGCCGCCGCCCCCCGTGCGCCCCGTCCTCCCGCCGCAGAGCAAACGCGTGTCTTGCCCCACATCCCACCCAGTGCCGCTGATCCCACCAGCTTTGCACCCCTGCTCAGTGGGAAATCCTTGTTCCCTCCTGCCTGTGGCACAGCCTTGTCACGGCCTCCCCGTTCTGCCTCTTGTCACCCCACTGTGGTGTGTGATCAGATGTGACAGCGCAGGGAAGGGGCTCTCCACACCGATGGCTGCAGCTGCACAATTAAACGCTTTCTGTCATTTAAGAACACATTTTTTTAAAAAGTCCCCACCTTTTGATTTTACCTCAGGCATTATCTGTCGCAAAAAAATAGCTGTGGAGAGGAAGATTTGAACGTGCCCGGCAAAACCATGGGGAGGGCGCTGGGCTGCTGGTGGCAGGTCAGGAGCACGGGAAGCTGAAAGCGTGGAGCTCTGCACTGGGATGAGTCCCATAAACCACACACATGGCAGGAATACAGAGATGAGTGGTCAGCAGAGAAAATGAGTAGCCGAGGTAAAGAGAGTACCTTGCAGGATCCAGATATAGAAACTGGTTATGGCAACACTAAAGCCAAGGCCCTGGGAACAGCAGTTTGTTTGCACAGCCTACCTGAGGAGGCCCACATTGGGTACCCCCTTACAATACATTGTGTGAATAAAGCTGTGGATGTTGCCTACAGGAGCCCTAAGTGCACAGATGCTCTTCCTGTTTTCACATTGAAGGAGCAGCTCAATACACCCAAGGATGTGCTTCTGCTAGTAACAGATGAGAYCTCTGCAGGAATGTCCCCTCTGTTGATGCAGTTTGTGCCCTCCTTTCYCAGAGACGTGACTGTGATCCTGGGAACGGAAAAAGTTCTGTCTTCCTCCTGACTGCCCTGTTGGCTGTATAGAATTTACCCGTTTTCTGCCACAGCAAATCTGAGCATAGCTGCAGTGTCAGTGCCAACCTGAACTAGGACGTTTTTGCAGGGTCGGAAGGAAACTCTTCYGCCTTCTCTGCCTTCTGAGATGCTCCCTGGGGCAGTGGTTGTCAGGCATTTGTCAAATGCCAGTACCACCTCTGAAATGCCGATGGATTTGCTCCTCCAAAGTTTCTGTTTGTTGACAGCTTTCAGAGCAAAACCCTTCTGTGTTTGTGGTGAGTTGCCTGAGGGAAATGTCTGTGTGTGGACATGGTTCAGACTGCGTCTCTGGAGCGGGGGCTGCCCATCTGGTGCACCTTGCAGCACGTAAAGCAGGCTAAAAAATCCATCTGCAGGGTGGTCCACTTCAGCATTCAGGAAATACATGAAGCAGGGACTCGACTAAGGCGCTTTATTTTTGCCAAAGCTTCCTTTTTGCTCATCTGTTTATTTTTTTATTTGTGATTCTGCAGCTCACAATTGCAGCCTTTCTCTTCTGCTAACTCACTTTCCTTCTGTCCAGCTTTGCTATGGAGAATAAAGACTTCAAGACTGGTGGTTTTGTAATCCCTGGCATCTGAGGTCCAAAACTGTTCTGTTCATCTGAGCTGTCTCCTTGATCCTGACATTATCCAATCCCTTATTGCCCATTATCCATCATTAAATAGTTGCTGGTGAATGAAGTGTGTTGAGCACTCGTCAGTTTGCAGTATTTTGCTCATCTGTCCAGTAAGTCAGTTCCATCTAGAGTTTGAGTAGTTGTTCAGAGATATTGGTTCTTCAGAGAGATTGGTAGCTTGAAGCAGAGTGCAGCACCTCTGAGGCGATGGAAACAACTCTAAAGACTAAAAGGGTGTTGGGGGGAAGTAAAGCCCTAAATGCCTTTAAAATATTCCCATGAATAATCTCAGCTTTAGCTGTGGTGCACGTCATTCTCTGGTCCCAGATTTATCCCCCTGGTATCCTTTCCTGTATCTTTGATTCTTACTTTTTAAAATGAAGTGGGATGTTTCTTACTATTGTATTTTCCTTGTTCTGCCTTTTTTTTTCTGCAGATGCCACACTTCTTGACGTTAACTGCTGTTGCTTGTTTTTTAGCTGGTTTTGGCCTCAAAATAGTAAATACTGACAGAAAAATTCTTGTCTTGGGTGTTGATGGCATTTTTAAGGGCACCTTGACCAACTGTTGCATTCACAGTGGTTGTTGGAGCCCAGCAGGAATGCCAGGCTGGGAATTGACAGAACCCAGCTAAAGTAGACAAGATATCAGATTGCTTTTTTGTTGGGCTTTTCTGCCTCAGTCTGAGAGTCTGGGAGGAGGAAGAAGAGATGAGATAGCAAATACGAAAATCAGGTTCCACTGTATAAAAAATAATCTATTTTAAATGCTTTTAACAGAGTAATTAGACTTCTGGCTGTCATTATTGAAGAAGTGTAAGTACAGCTGGGKTTTGCTCTTTTCTGACACCTGTACCTATGATTACAGTCAGACAGCTCTGAGCCCAGCACATGTGGTGCATGTCCTAATGTGTATCACTTACCAGAAGAGGGGCAACCTTGGGTCCCCTTTAAGGAAAATATCTGACACCACATATCTGAGCAGTGCGGAGGATGTTCATCAATGTTTGTTGCTCAATTGACTCCATTCCTTTACGTAACCACTCTGTTCTACTACTCTATTCAGTAGGGGCAGTGGTTTTTAAGACAATATGACAAAGTCTTGCTGAATACTCAGTAAGGATTTCTTTTGTTTGCTCCTGCAGGAAGGGTTCCTGGTTGCTGAACCTGATGTAACTGCGCAGATGGACCAAGGAGAAGAACAAGAATACGAGGCCTTGGAGGAGACACAAATGGTGAGGAACAAGTAATGTAAGTTTATAAACACAGCAAGTGAAATGCTCTTTGAGCTGCCTCAGTGCTGTTTCAGCCACTTTATTTTATGCAGGTCACATTGAGACTTGCTCTTTYCCCCTCGGGGCAGGCAGCCTGCTTGCCTTTGTCAGCCTGTGGTTAAGGGTGTGTAGGAGGAGGGAATATTAAGAACATGTGAAGGTTTTTTGGGGACAAGAAGACACCTGTAGCATTGCCCTGGCTCTGCTCTTCATGGCACATCTGCCCCGGGTTGTGTGATGAGGCTGTAGAGCTTCTCCAGCTGGGTTTCCATTTGCTCCCTGTCTTCCATTTACTTCCATAAAACTGCTCCCTGGACACCTTGTATGGGACATGAATTTTTGGAGAGAGTGCACTCAGAGCCTGTCCCCTTCCTTTTCTTCCTTTGCTTTTTGTTACTTTCAGGGCCAGAGAGAACCTAGAGATGTTCCAAGGATCCGTGTCTCCTGCTGTTACTTCTAGTGGGGAGTGATTTTTATCCCAGGAAAAACCAGCTCAAATTTGTACCTGTTTCCTGCCCAAGCTTCCTGCATTTTCCTTCACAGTAAGGCCACAGCCTGGGATGACTGGTTCCCATTGAATCCACGTCTCCCATGTGCCAGTMGTCTTGTTTTTAGAGGGTGTTTGCATCTATTTATTTGAAATCCCTGCAGCACTGTGCTGGGTGCCTCTGTGTGCATGTTTTGGGCCCAGCTGAAGCTGCTTTGGGGCCATGTCTATGGAACAGTGTGTTCACTGGGTTGTGTCATTGTTAAATTGACAATTCCACAAATGAAGCTGCTGTCTGACAGCTCAGTTCTAAGCAGCAGTTAAGTAAATTAACATCCAATAGGTATTTCTCTCAGAGTCGTGTTCAGGTGCTTTTGTGGGTGGCACTTTATGAATGTTTTTATAAGGCTTTTARAAGTATTTAGGATGACTTTTTCAATTGTGTTTTAATTGTCCGATTAACTAAAAATGAACAGAAAATTGATGGTATTTGAAAAATAAGCTGTGTCAAATTGATTTTATATTAAATGTTAAGCATTCTTTCTTCCATAAAACTTTTAATTTAAACACTACAGTTTTGAGCTGTTCATGATTACAAAGAGGTAATTATGATTTCTCAACTGATTCTGAGAATTTCTGCAGTATTTCTTGTGAGTGGTTTTGACAGTTTTAATAATGACTTTCTAAGGAACATGAGGGAGGCAGGATTCTGAGAAAGCAGAAGGAACTGACCTTTGAAGAGATSTTCTTCACTCTGAGGAGGAGAATACTACTACTGGAAGCCTGTCCTTAGCAGGAATTCTAGCTCAGGCGACCGCTTGGTACGGGGGAGGAGGAGGGAACTGGCAGTAATAACAAAGATGTTAATATCTCTAGCGTGGAAGAACTGCCTGTAATGAGCGTGGCAGTATATACTGAAATGCCTGTTCCACCCACGAAGACAAACAGGGGAAGAAATCACAGTGTGCTCCAGGCGAGAAAATGAAGCCATCAAATCTGTTGTGCTGCAGAATTTTCATTTTCAGCCCCACACACGATGCAAACGGTGAGCTTTCACATGGGGGTGAGCTCCCAAACGGGAAAGATCACCTAGGGCAAAGAGAATGCCCAGCGTGAAGAGCACAGGATACCATGAAAACAAGCAAGCTGTGACCAGAATATGACTGGAATTACTGGCTGAGTAATGCAGACACATCCATCCCTCCCTTAGCCACCAGCTGCTGCCACAAAGGGCACAGGTTTTTGCTCCATTGGCAGGAAAGCTGGTTTAAGTCATTTGGTCTCTACTCCCACCTTCTTTCCAAGAGCTTCAGTTAATACAGCTGAGCTGACTAAGTGTTCACATGGCTGTACTTTTAAGATCTATAAGATGATCCATGCTTTTTAAATTACAGACTTTGGAGAGTTGATTCCAAACTCCATTAATCCAATCTAGACCACAGGCTAGAAATGTACGACTGAGAGGCTTGGAGTCAGAGARCAGACAGGCCAAAAATAAGAAATAAATAATGTGGCCAGTATTGTTGTTAGTTCCGAAGAAACACATCATTTAAGATGTTTGTTGCTTTTCTTTCTTCCTTTTTTTTAATGTTTCTAAGAAGGGCTAGGCCTGAAAAAGCCTGACACATTGCCTTGGTTGCTGCTGCACTCCCAGCCCCATCAGAAAGGCATCCATTGCCACCAGAGAATGGAAACTACAATTCATTTCTATGGTGTCCTTGCTGCACATGCTGATGCCAAAATATGTACTTATTCTGAAGGGTAATTCTGCCCCCACAAACTGACTGAAAAGATGTCTCTTGCCTCAGAGCTGGAGCGTCAGCCAACTGTGTACGTTTGTGGAATGCAGAGAGCAAGGTCAAGAACAGGATGGTGACATCTGCACAGTACAAGGTGCCAGGGGCACGGGAGCCAGGCAGTATTAGCCCAGGTGAACTCTTTTGCTCTAATGCTGTTYCTGTTTGTTTTCCAAAGTAGGCACATGGAGAACCTGCTGCTGGGCACTCTTAGTCACTCATTGAGGTACAGAAAGAGCAGGCGTCGGGTAATTTTGAGATCAGCCTCTTTCCAGAAATGGCAGCCAAAACTGCTGTGAGGTCTTGCCTGCATCTCTGCATGACTTCTCAGAGGGMTGGCTGTCCTGTTCTAAAAATGCCAGGTTGCCACCTAACCAGTGGCCTGGGCCACATGTTGGCTTTGGTGCACCCTGTAGCCTGGTCTTCTCACTTGTAGCTYTTGCTGCAAGTGCCCCTCTGGGCAGCGTTGTTCAGCTGGCAGTCAGAGTGACTGAACCTGGGCTGTGGCAGACAATTCTGCTCCAGAATATCCTATACATAGAATATAGTACACTAATAGCTTATGCAGAGCAGATGGGCAGAGGCAGCAACCGGGTTCACTCCGGGGCTGTATTACAGACGGGTGTAGGACATAACCCAAGGGTCCTAACCAGCTGAGTAAGATGACTGATGTTCATGCAGCATTTTTGTGCTGACACTTGTTGAAGCACACCAGCGTGTTACCCTTCACTTGGCTTGGATTCAGTGTTAATCTGCAGGCAGCTGTTTCCCTTTCCCAGGCTCTCCCTACCGGCTGCTTCACAAACACGTGTTCTCCTTTATTCACCTAAGCAGTTTGTCCACTATTTTGACCATGAATTTTTTGTTTTTCTGATTAACCTGAACAAGTTTAATCATGAAATCAGTGTAATTGATTTAAACATTAATGCTTAAACAGGAAATCAGTTAAGCTCAGCCGTAAGGGCAGCTTCTTTACTGATTTGGTTGCGGATAAAGTTGAGCTTTTCACARCAGTGCGTGGATCTCAGATCTCCTCAGCAACACTTGGGATGCTATCCACACTCTGCCTTTCAGAGAGCTTTGAAGCAGTATGAAACTAGGCTTCTGCTCTTCAAACACTTTTTGAAATGTGTTCTCTGCATGCTGCACTTGCTTGAGTGTTGAACTTTTAAGACTTAGAATTCTCTTGAAATCCTCTAAAACCCCTTGTTGTTGGGAGCTCTTTAACTCCAGGCTCATTGATATGATGAGAGAAGTTGGTACACTTAGGAATTGTTTCATCTACAATGCAGCATCTTCTCTTAATTAAGAAGTGTCTCTCATCAGGATGACAGGCTGTCTATGGAGATCTCTTGATTACAGAGCTCTGCTACAATAACTTTCCTTTTACAGCTACTCACAAGAACCAGCCTAGACTGCATTTTACTGAAACTGAGGAGTGAAATTTTCCATTCAGGCACCATATTGGCCTGGACAGAAGGCACCCTCAGATCTCCCTTCTGAGAAGTGAAGACAAAAATTTATATATATAAATATTTCTATTTTAAAAAATACATAAACCCAAACACATTTCACCATTTCCCTCCCCAAATACTAATTAAAACATACCTTAGGCTCAGAGAGGCTGCTACCCACACAAGTTCTGTCACTCTGTTCATGGGGTGAAGACTTATTTGTGCATGGGACCAAGTTCTCTCTGAGCCTTGGCAGCTCAGCTCCACACTGATACAGGTTCCAAGTTGCATCCATTGGTTCTGGCTGCCAGAATTGCACATTGCAGTCTCTGTAAATCAGCTGCACTGGGGGGTGTGTATGCACTGTGGTSTTACAAATTTGAGTAGTTTTACTTTCTCAGAAATCCTGAGCACTTGACTGTGCTGATACAAGCAGCTGTGACTGGCACATAAGTGTGGTAATGACAAATACTGATACTTAGGAAGGACATGGCAGTGGGCAGTGTATCTTTACACTTTTTACACACTTTACACATCTTTTACACACTTTACACAAAGCTTTTAGATTTTTGTGCTACTGTTTTACCTBGTCTTCGCCTTACTGGATGTTAGCAACCTCACCAAAACTTGTAATTCTAAGGTGAGTGGACCGAGGCCTGTAGAAACACATATTCTGGTTTTGCCAGGAAGCAGAGAGCTTTGAGAGACTAAATTAATTAATCATTTAGTAGGCTCTTGAGTGTAAAATGCAACCAGTTGGAGCTCTGCCTCTCACTACCCTGGAGAACCTATTCAGAGACAAGTGCACGGAGTGATCTGCTGCTCAAAGAGATGATCTGATAACTGGGACATGAAAATCACTCCCACCTGCTCTGGGGAGCTGATGGAAACCAATTTTACATGCAAGCAGAAAGGATATTCTGTCACACAGCAGGGACTAAATGCAAACAGTACACCTGCTGTAATAAACGATCCTATGCCATTTTAGGCATTTTTTTCAGACTCATTTCTATAATTCAGAAATGGCCTTGAATCACTAACCTGTACCTACAGCCAAGAGCTCATGGATAACTGTGATTGGGCACAGAAGAGCCTTCCCTGTGTGAGGTGTAACCAGRAATTACAGTGGGAGCTGCAGGGCACCTCTGGCTTCTGCCTTGCTGGCTCAAACCATTTCCCACCCAGAAGTGACTTCCTGCAGAGCTCTGRGCTGGGTGACCTCTCTGTTTCTGCTGTCAGGTGTTCTTGACTCTTGTTAATCATCAAGGTAGGGATGGGCACCTTTCCTGCTCCATGTTGGTTTGGAGACTCTGCAGAGGGGGAGCACGGAGGGATAGAGGAATGATAAAGCCCAAAGAAACACTGAGCACGCTCACAGGTGGTAAAACAGAGGATGAGGGACCATTTTCAGAGCCAGGGGATGATGTGCCTTGCACAGGGAAATACAGAGCAGAGCTGTGATCTGTGAGTGCTTCTCCTGCACCTGACTGCTGATAACACCTATCAGACACGATATAAACATGTAAATGCTGTTCAGGTTACACCTGCAGTGTGAGTCTTAACCCATTATTTACAACGTGGAGRGAGGATCCGAATGAAGTTGGTTGTTTACGAGACAAAAACCATCAGTCCAGAGTACTGCAGACCTAAGGTCAAAGAAGTCCCAGAAGAAAGAACACGACTGCAGTAAAAGGATAAACATTTTCTCAATAAAATAAAAAAAAATAGGTCTGCAAAACCAGGAGACAGTTTACCCTCTCTCTGGAGTGTGGCTCCATGGGGTACTTACTTGTATGAAAGGAGGCTGGGAAGAACTTTATGTTACCCTGTGAATGGCATGAGATTTATGAGGGGTCTGCTGCTCCACTGGAAAATGTTTGGTTTGTTGCTCATGAATCAAAAAAATGGGTTGAAAACTACTCATGTAAACTGCTCATTTCTTAGCAAAAATCGGGCAAATTATTTGCCTGCAGGATAATAAAAAGGCAGATTGGTGGTWGCTTTTCCTGCTTTTATTCTCCATGGTGACAACTCAAAAGCAACGACTTCAATACTGTACGCATGGCAAATGTATAATGCTTGGTAATTGGGGATGTGGATGTGTCTCAAAAAGCCATAAAAGTGTTACATTTTCATTATAGAGTATTGTTACGTCCTTCTCCCCCTCATATTGAAAAAAGTTCATTACAGGGGAGYGCAATTTAAGTAAAATAACAGCAGCAAAGAAAGCCACTCAGTCACTGTGAAATGGCTGGGGAATGGCTATGGCAGGCAGCAACAGAGGCAGGAAAAAAGCCCAGCTCATCTGTGAACAGCAAGAGGATTGCACCCCTGGGCCAGGGCTCAAGCTTCCCTGGACTGAATTTTGCTTTTAAGCCCAGCCTGTCAACTTCTAGTTCACACTTCTAACTCACACGTAAGTAACAGCACCTTGGAACTCCCTTTGCTCTCTGACTCATTAAGTGCTGCTTCCCTCTGCCACTGCTCTCACCAAGAACAATGGAACCTGAGTGCATTTACTCCTGCTGTTTGCACTCCACAGCTCTGACTGCAGCTGCCCCGAGGTTGAAAACAATACTGACTCGATTTGAAATTATGTTCAGCTTCAGTTTTTAAAATGTTTCCCATAAAACCCCTGCTTGGGCTTGAGAGAATATCTGGAGGGCTTGGGGTTTTGTGGGCATTCTGTAATTTTTGCTTTCAGAGGGGGTAAAAATGCCTTTTTTACAAAATGCCACTCATTCCACATCCAAACTGATTGGAACCCCTGGGCACCACACGGAAGGTTGACTGGAAATAGCCAAAGGAAAGCAGAGGGGTCAGAGAGGCTTTACAAGCATGACAAAAAATGACAGGCAAAAGGGAGMGGAGGTGATGGCCTCCCCTGGCAAAGGCCCCTGTGCAGGCAGGGGTGAATGTCTCAAAGAATTATAAAGGTCACAAGAGAATTCATGTGGGAATCGTGGCAYGTTCCTTCCTTCAGTATTAGCTAACTTCAGTTTTTTTGCTGTTTCTGATGCTGGTAAATCCAGCTGGCATTTCTGAGATCATATTAAAATGATAGCTGTTCCCTAACATTATGTAATGGATCCCTTTTCTGATCTCCCAGGCAATGGGAAAGGGACTTGAGAAGCCCCGGGTGACTTTAGGGTGGTTTCAACATCACAGCTGTTGTAGAAAGCATGTACAGTCAGTAGAGCCTGATGGAGATGCTGCACCATATTTACGGAATCATTGGTTCAACCCTGCACCGCCTGGCTTATGCCAAAGGTATCTTTATTCTGGACCCAGTAAAAAAATGAGCTAAAGCCCTTTATTTATTTCCACCTGTCCCAAACCCTGTACTGACAGAATGGATCCTCAGCCACATTTTGTGTGAAAGCTACCTGGAGAAAAAGACAGCTCCATGCAGTTTCTCAACAATCTCCATGTCATTAAAACTATTTTCAGAATGATAAACACCACGGTGCTGTGTTTACATACCTGGAACCGTTTGTGGCAAGGTTTGACTTCTGAAATATTTTGTGATTGCTCCTTCTTGGGGGTCTGTCCCAGGGCTGTCCTTTATCTCTGAGATGCAGCTCTGGGGTGCACAGCTGATGGCCACCCCTGACCCAACTGCAGGAACAAASGTGGGGATGGTACAGACCCAGTCCCTGGTACCATATGCTAGCACAAAGACCTGASTAATTCTGGCTGCCTGTTTCAGCTTATAAATGTTGGGAGTTTCTCAAAAATAYTAAGTATTCAAAGTGTTAATTTTGTTAATTTTCCATTTGAGTGGAAATGGAGCGTTCTGAGGATGTTCACACTGAAGCCACCCACTGGAACTTTTACAATGTACTTTAAAAGAATAATGGGACTGATGAGAAGTCATTACCACTGGTATTTATTTTCCCATTCCATTATGTCAAAACTTCTTTTTTTCAGTAGCCAAGATCACTTTTTTTGACAGCACAGTCAAATCTACTGCTAGTGCTTGATCCAGCTTTTATTCTAGGGGCTCTTTTAAATTTATACAGGATTCTCTCATCATCTGTTTTCAYAGCAAGTCACAATTGAGATGCTGTGATTTTAAGACCACAAAACTCTCYATATCCTTGGCATGACCCAGACATCCACATCCAGTAAGAAAAAAGATTTTAATTTTATGCCAGCAATAAAAATTGATCACTGGAAAACTTATAATTTGCAACCACATAATAACCAGGCTCATCATTTCCCAGTGCCAGCATTCTGCAGGTGTTCTGAAAGGTGGCAMAGACACAAACCATTACTTCTCTCCTGAAACATGAGGCTCCTCTTGAGCTATCTGTCAGCCTCTGGTCCCCTGCTCCCCTGCTGCAGGAGTCACAGGTCATTAGGGTTGTGTAGCTGTGCAGATGCTCTAGGTCACCCCTCACTTCTTGATTYGGTCCATTTGCTGCTGCTGCAGACAGATTTCTAATGGGAAAAATAAAGATGGCCTGAGGACAGACATGATCAGTAACTGAAAATTCCTGCAAATTTGTACATGGAGATACAAAATTTACAATTTTAGAGGRAGGTTGCTGCTGCCCAGACCTGAATTCAGAAAAGTAAGACCTCCTCTTTTTTTTGCAGTTGAAACTTTTATCATCTGGTAAAACCCATAGAATCACTAGTCATAAAATCTTCAATACTTTTCCAGGTACTGGGATTCAAGAGATGTTTCAAGTTCTCACAAACAGTTGTTTCTACAATTAAAACGATTTCTTACAAGAATTAGCTTGCAACTACTTATTTATAAGCTAGATACACAAATGGCAACTTCTTACACACAGTGTACAGATGCCCTAAAGTACCAGCGCTGAACAAACAAAACTGACTCAAAAAAATGAAGACTTGTATTTTAAATACACACAACTCATTCCTGAGGGCTTGATCAAATGAACTACAGTGACTGAGATAAGGGACAGAACATTACTGAAATGAGAAGATTGTAGTGCTCAGGCTTTCAGTATGATTTAAAAGACTGAGGTATTCAGAGACTGTAAAATCACTGGTCTGGCCCCTTTCTGGCAGTCTGATGCACTTTCAAATTTCTSTGTCAGCCGTTTCCTGGGTCTGCTGGGTGTCTGATGGAAATGATAGCAGGCTAAGCTCCCTTGAAATTCAAGGGTTTGCCAAGGTTTTCAGACTAACAAAACATCAACTTGCTAGAATCCTCAGAGATTAAATGTTTCAAAATAGCATGTAATGTAGCTCCTTAGACTTCTCGAGGCTTCCAAGACCTCAGATGGCAGCCACCTGCCCACCTCTTCCTAACTGTGCTGTGAGTTTCCTAGGAACACACATTAATGATGAGAAAATACTCAAAAGGGCCTGTACTAAGACACTGTTCAATTTTCATTAATGCCACAAACAGTGGGACTGAGTGCCATCTCAGCAGTTTGTGGGTGACACCAGGCTGAGTGACACCCTGGAGTCACTGGAGGCAAAGGATG
This sequence comes from Malurus melanocephalus, assembly GCF_030028575.1. Lineage (NCBI taxonomy): Eukaryota > Metazoa > Chordata > Aves > Passeriformes > Maluridae > Malurus > Malurus melanocephalus. The sequence goes on from NW_026623253.1 coordinate 2,974,621, forward strand.
CCATCCAGAGTGACCCTGGGGCAGGCTTGAGGAGTGGGCCCATGAGAACCTCATGACGTTCAATACAGCCAAGTGTGAAGTGCTACACCTGAGTCAGGGCAACCCCTGGTACTGACACAGACTGGGGCATGAATGGACTGGGAGCCCTGAGAAGGACTTGGGGAATTAGAAGATGTTTAAGGTCCCTTCCAAACCATTCTACAATTCTATGATTTTATAGTGGTAGATGAAGATTGGACATGAGGCAGTCACATTCTCTCACAGCCTGGAAAGCCAMCCATATCCTGAGCTGCATCAGGGGAGTGTCCAGCAGGTCAAAGAGTGGCATTGCCCTCTCCTCCATTCTCTTGAGACCCCACACAGAGTACTGAGTTCAATTCTGGGGYCACCAGCTCAAAGGCTGGTGAGCAGGTCCAGAGGAGAGAGACAAAAGTGGTGAGAGGGGCTGGAACGCCTCTTCTATGAAATCAGGTTGAGAGAGAAGGGGCTGTTCAGYCTGGAGAAGAGAGGCTCTGTGGAGACCTTAGAGCAGCCTTACAGTGCCTAAAGGTTTAAGACAGCTGGAGAGGGGCTTTTTACCAGGGCATTGATTTTCAACTAAAAGAGGGTCATTTTAGATTAGATACAAGGAAGAAATTCTTCACTATGAGAACAGGTTGCCCAGAGAAGCTGCAGATGTCCCATCACTAAAAGTGTTTAAGATCGGGTTGGATGGATCTTTGAGCAACTTGACACGTGGAGGATGTCCCTGCCCATGGCAAAAGGCTAGATGATTTTTAAAGGCTACTTCCTGCACAGACAATTCTGCCATTCCACAGCTATATGTTCCTGCTGGCTGATCCCTCTTTGGCCAGGAAGACCCAGGACTGGGATTTCCAAAACTACAGTAATCACTAGAGGAGTGTGGGAGAAGAGCCATCCTGTCACCAATCTACCTTCTTGCATGAAAACTTTCATCAGATCTATGGAGATTATTTTTCCTCTCCCTTGACCATTCTTGGTGGGTGAACTATCTGGCAAAGGAGTAGCACAGAAGTTATAATCTATCATTTTTATGGAGAATTGTAGTGATGTTAATATACCTTGTGTTCCAAATGGCACTGCCAGTATGAGCACCTGAGGCCAGACAGCTTCTCAAATTCCCAGAGGAACAACAAAGATGTCATTTCAGAGACTGATAATGTCTGTAACACAACAGGGCACTAAGTTGTTTCTAGATGTAACAGGGATCAAGATCCTGGACCTTAAAATGTTCCCATCATCTTCCCTCACTAAATAAATGACTGCATAATACCCTATGAAAACCAGAATGTCAGGCTTCCAAATGGTGGGAAGCGCTCACTTCCAAATAAAGCTATTCCTGAGACAACAGCCACTAAAACCACATCCCAGCCAAAGGGAATGAAATGGTTTTAAGTGAAAAGGGTGACTTGCAAAGCTTGTGTCCATCCACAATGTTAATTCTTTTCCCACTGCTGTTACCGCTCTCTTTAGTGCCTGGCAACAATTCCCAGAAAGGAGTGATACCAGTGGCACAGAATGAAGGTGTGCAGCTGCCCTCTCACTGAGACTGTTCCCTTTTGGCTTCTTTGAAACAAAAAGGCCACTCATGAGAGTGACAGAGGTGTCTGGTAGTGCTCGAAGCAGAGCACTAGGAATGCTAGAACCGTGCTTTTAAAAAGCAGGAGTGGATACTCCAGCTTGAAGCTCTACAGGGTTACAGTTCAGCTACAAGGAAATGCAACTGCATCAAAACAAAACACAGTTGAGGGCAGGGGGGAAACAARTCATGCTCTCATCACAGTAAAAGCTACTTTGACCCACTTTTAAAACAATACATCAATCTCACCTGCAACTCTCATCACACAATGAACAGAACTAAATATATTGAACAAACCAGCTCATAATTGTCTCCTTCCCCATTCAGCCCTTATCAAGGTAACACCTCATCAGTCCTTTTCTTAGAGTGTCAGAAAGGRTGTAGATTTTCTTTCATGATTTAGGGCCTGATCAGCTGGAGGCAGTCTGCAGCTGTAAGAACAAGGCCTCCTCCCAGCATGGGGKTGATACAGAAAAGGTTTTAAGTATGGAGACAATTTTGATCCCAACAGAGAACTGAGGAGACAGAGCAAGAGGTACATAGGCCTCCCTCTGCACATGAGACAGGGCAGGAGGCACAAAGGCAGCCTCACTTATAGTTCAGGGCTGCAGGGGCAGTAGGGACGTGGCTGCCATCCAGTGCAGAATGGAGGGCACTGGAAAACAGGGTGCCAAACAGAGCCCCGGCCTCATTCTCCTGGCAGAGCCTCTGAGATCAAGCGCTGTCCATGGGAGTCTGTCTCTTACAAAAGCCTCTGCTCCCCCCGATGAAACAAACAATTGAAACTGTCCATGGCTGATGGCTGCAGAGGTTCACAGAGGCTTGTCTTGCTTGTTGCTCTGCATGGTGTCCACTGCAGGCACCTCATGATATCCAGCCCATCAACATGACAGGTCCACAACAACTTCAAACCACAAGGGACATCCTTGTTGGGAAATCATTCTGAGAGGAAAGAGAGAAGATTAAATGTCAACAGAAAAGCACTTAYTGGAGCAGACAAAGGGACAGACAGAGTTTTGACAGAGACACAACTAAACAGCAACAGCTTTGTCTGCGCACAATCAAGTCCTCTCTCCCACGGCCAAGCTACTCTAATGATAATCTCCCTCATGGTGCAGACTTCCCTAGCTGTGGTGGATGGGGGAGATCACCTTCCCCAGCAACCATGAACCCATCAGCCCTCAGTAGCTTGGACTGTGGCAGGATGTTCTGCCCTTGCTGGTATCCTGGCTGAGGAATGCCTTTGGCATAAATGGCCCCCACAGGAGTCCAYGGGCCCCTGAGCCCACAGGAGTCTGTGATCTCACCCCTTTCAGAAAGGGTCTCTTACACCATCCCTTGCTACCAACCCTGACTCACTTCCAAAAGAACAAGAGCCTCTCAACCTTCCTTAACCAGGATCAAAGCTAAAGCAAAGCCCTGTAATTTCTGTAAGCCCTGGTAACTTCCCTGCCATATTCTCCTGAACACTAGATAAAGTCTGGCCACCTTGGATCACCAGGCCATACATGCCGAAGACATTCCTTATCTCCCCAGTCCCGGGCACATCTGGCTTTCCCCTCCTTCGTGAACTTCTATGTAGGAGCTATTGTCCTTCCTGGCTTCCTACACCCAGWGTTCCTTCCTTTCCCCTTCCCAAGGAGAGTGACACCCAGACTCCAGGTGTTACCCTCCTGGAAAGCCCCCTTGCCCATCAACTCTGCTCAGTAACCCCTGCCTGGTGCTCTCYGCTCAGCCTATTTGGACCAGGACCACCAGACATGGCCTCACTGTTTTCTTGGGGTCCTTTTTCCTCTTCTTGTCAGAGGCATTGAGGTAGGCCTGTTCCCTGGCCCTGTAGGAAGGGCCTCGGTTCAGCTCCCTCTCGCTGTAGGGGGGCAGGCTGTCCTCCTCGTCCTCGTCCTGCTCGGGGGACGATGACTGCTGCGGTGGCGGCTGTGACTTCTCGGCTTTGTAGGTGGAGGGCGGTGACCAGGCGTAGTAYGTGCTCCCTCCTCGCTGGCTGGGCTGCGAGCTCAGCTTCGAGGGGGTCACACAGTGGTCACCGCTCTCGTCGTAGCTCCGCGATTTCCTCTCCAAGACGCTGCTGAGGTAGGAGTGATCGTATTTCTGGCTGCCTCCAGGCGTCCGGCTCACCAGCCTGGGAAGGTGCTTCTCCTCGTGGGCCCGTCTGCGGGGCGGGCTGTAGGACCAGCCCCGATCCGAGTCCGTCAGYGGCTCGCGGTTGCCCCTGCAGCGCTTTGTGTAGTATTCCTCCATGGAGCTGTCCTGGTGGGGCAGCCCCCCGCCGCGCCCGCCGTGCGACTCGGAGCGCTCGAAGCGCCGCAGGTCCTGGCTGTCCGCCCGCCGCGGCCGCTGGCTGTAGGACTCRGCAAAGGCCGCCAGCTCGTCCATGGACACRGCCGGCACTCCCACCGAGAAGCTCTTACGGGACAGCATCTCTGACTTGGATCTCTGCTGGCTGAAGAGGGAGGAGGGAGAGTTAGAGGGCAAGATCCAGCTGCACTCATCCCCTCGCTGCCTGCATGGACAATGGAGGGAAACGGGCCCTCCCAGGGCCATGAATCATCTGAGCTGTTTTCATCCGTAGGAAGARATCTATCACATCCCTGAAGCCCCAGGTTCCTCTGCTGACTGTAAAGTCAGCTTAGTGTACACAGCTCAGGTTCTACATGTCTAATGTTACCCAAGGTTATCCCCTGTACTCCAGTGTGCAGGGCTGGACCTGTTTCTCCTTTGTCCTAGAGCTTGCACATCTATATCCTGCTGGGAAAACCAGCAGCTGCAGAAGCTCACAGCAGGGCAGTTTTGAAGCAGGTTTAAAGAYGGTGAACTGGCACAATAGCCCAGTAGTAAAGGAAGGAAATCCCTGCCGTTGCTTTTGGGATACTGGGAAGGTCTGATATCCCTCCTCTAGGCACCAGTGTGAGTCCTTAGGCCTGGAGCACAGGTCTAGCTGCACAAAAGGACCAGGATGTGACTCCTAATAAAGCACATCAGCATTGGGAAGTGCTGGAAGAATCGGGTACAAATTTCAGCAGAAAGATTTGAACTTTCCCACTTTGTGAAGGGTGGCTGGGTTCCCTATTGATCTCACTTTTACSTCCCACTGGGACTGGAGCTTGTACCTTCACCCAGCTGGGTAGGCTTCAGCAGGCTTGKGGCAATCAGTTTCATTCTGACCTCATCTAATGACATRTCCAGATTTCCTGTTTCTCTCTAGYCCCTCTCTCCTGCTAAGCAGAACAAGAGGAGGAAATAGGGAAGAGCTACCAGTCCATCTGTCCCTTCTGCTTTAGTTACCACTCTGCCAGATGGAGCAGCCCCGCAGGGTGGTGTCCCTCACCTGTGCCAGTAGCTGTCCCGCTCATCCCTGTAGTCAGACACAGCCTGTGATCTGGAGGCGCTGCCCCCACCCACGACTCCTGCCCAGTACTCGGCGTCGCCGTCCATGTCCCCCGCGGGGGGCAGAGGTTTCCTGCGCCCCTGCCGGTAAGGCTGACGGTAGTTCAGGTCCTCCTCGTGCAATGAGCTCAGCTCAGACAYCGTGTTGTTATCTGCAGGGGAGGATGCAGGAAAGAAATGAGATGGGCATTACCTGATGGCAGCKGGGAGGGATTTAAGGGTGAAATGCCTGTGCTCCAGCTGAGTCCAGCCTTCAGGAAGAGCTTCCCCTCAGTAACACACRTGAGCTCTCTGCCCTTGCAAGCTCCACCAGGCTTGGTGGGACACCACCCTAGCACCGAAGCTGTGCCACCTCCCCCTTTCCTGGTGTGAGACAGGCTGGCTCTGACTTGCCCAGCTAAAACAAAAGCAACCCCCTCAAAAAAAAGACTAAGAAAAAAGTAAGAGCCTGTCTGAATCACTGTCAGTCTCTACCCCATCAAGCACACTGACATCTGTAGGCCTGACATACCAATCTGCAGAGGTCTTTTTATAGTAAATCTTGTGGGTGGAGAAGACAGTGTGCTCAGCAATGACTGTTTCAGAAGTATGTATAATTTGTTCGTTATGCCTAATCTGTACAGAGCTTTGATATAGTGTCATTCCTTAAAGCCCTTCCCTTCAATGATTTACAGGATCCCACATTTCTGTTTTAACAGAGCCTCTAGCAGTGTCTAATGTGGGTTAGCTCTGCATGCTGCCCAGAGGAGCTGAACTTCCAGCCTGTCACTGTCCTCTGCACAGAGAGCCACAGGACAAGGGGCAGCAATGCAAGCCCTGCCCACACACCTTGTCCCACTCTGCACCTCTTCCTCCTAATGGGGAAAGATCCTCACTTGGGTTGGTATTCTGACACACATTAAGTGCAGCCTCAGCCTTTATTTAAGGAAATAAACCTTACAAGAGGCTGTGGAAAGTGAGGAGTTCGACACAAGCTCAGCTCTGAGTTTGCACCATGTCCCTATTCACCACCCTGATCCTTATGCRGGGCACCAGCCACTCCAAACAAACTTCCTGCTTCCTTCAAGCCACACTGTGGCCACTGCAGCCCACAAAACATGCTTTCAATAACATCAACCCTCTCCTAGTGTGCCATGCTGGAATTTAGTGACGCCACACTCTTAAGAAATAGTGAAAACAATATCCCAGCTATTATCACACCATAGGCTGTAGAAGGTATGAATAGGGACTGGGCTTTTCAGATGCTGATGATTCCAAAGTTTAATTATAYGAGTGGACAATTTTCATGAGCTTTTCAGTATCCGTCACTTTGCTCTAATTGAGAATGATTAGGTAAGCACCAGACTGATAAAATCGGAACATACCTGTAGATACCTAAAAGCTAGACTTTATCTTCCCAATTACCATATCCTGGATATCACATCCTAGGGGCTGACCCCTGAGGTGAACCAGTGAACTTTCAACTATAAAAATGCAGTCTTTCTTAGGTCAGTGGAATAAAAAAATCAAACCATGCTTGTTTCTCACATCGTTCTCGCATCCTCCTAGCTGGGTCAAACTGAGCCAATTCCTTCTCGACATAGTACAGCACCTTCATGGAGTCCCTGTCCTTGTCAGTCTGGATCCTGTACCCTTTGCGCACTGCTAGGGAGAGAAGAGAAGACATTAGAGGAAAACCCATTTAAGAACAAGGAGACTTTACCATAACATTGCTTCTATAGCTGAGCTCACGTCTGCAGGCAGGTAGGCTGCGTCAAAACACACTGAGTCAGTCGCTGCTTCCCAAGAAATTCATCTACAGTGTGGGATGTGAAGTTGTAAGCGTTTGCATCATTTTAAACGTTTGCAGGAACAGCAAAAACAGTCTGTAAATGCCCAATTTGTGTAACCAAATGCAGCAAATGATGGGTACCTACATGGTGGGACATCCTCACAGCACAGCAGTTGTGCCACCTCACCCCTTCCCGGTGTGAGGCTGGCTCTGGAGCTGGCCCAACTTGCCCAGCTAAAGCAAAAGCAATCCCCTCATTGCCACAGAGTGATTYCAGCTCCCACAGATGATGGCAGAGAGAAAAGCAGAACTCATTTCTCCTTCCTCAGCACTACTGAAAAGATTCATCATGGTACGGGAGAAGCAGTCCCAGAAGATCAGGCTTCCTCTACACTGCCAGAGCCGCCAGCTCCCAGTCTGCAGGAGAAGCAGATGGCTGAGCACTTGGGAGCTGTCACTGTGCAAGACCACTCCACCCTCCCACWCCCATGAATTCTCCTCACACAGGTTGAAGAGCGTGTGGCAGAAGCYCCAGAGAACACAGAAGGAAWCACTAAAATCCCATAAAGCACATCMCACTGCTTTGGGATTTATACTGCCTCCTGGGATGAGGCCAACCAGGTCACTGSTAGCTGTGAAACTGCCTGCTCTGGGATTCTTTACGTGCTTTACTTTACGGAAAAAGTATCTATCTTAGACATACACTAAGTGCCTGACTTCTGGGAAGTCTGGACACCTTTTTGACTTTTCCACATTCCTGTGTGCAGAAAAGAAGCCCCCATACACTTGGAGCCAAAGCAGCTCTAACTCTGGCAGGCTGGCTCCACGCAAACTTTACCTGCTAACAATAGCTATGAACAGCTTGACCACCTCAAAGCAGTCTATGGTCAGCAAGCAGAGAACTCCACATTTACACTCTTTCTTTGAAGRAAATAAGGTTTTTATAGCAGTTTATTTAAGAAAGGTCTCAGCCTGGAGCTATTTTAGGATTGACAAAAACTCAGGTCTAGGGAGGACTACAACCCTCAAATTCAGCCTCATTAGAGAACCATCGCAAGGATAATTCACTTAGCACTGCAAAATGGAACCTGTCTGCCTTGCACAGGGTTAACATGTTTCCTTGTGGGAATACTGCAATGTTGCATGAATGCTCCTGTTGGGGAACAATTTAAATACTTGGACAGTGGTTTYGAGCCAACCTGTTCCTTCTGTTTATCCCTCAGCACTGCAATACATCAGGCTATTAACATTTGGGTTCAGTAGTACATTGCATAGTATGCGCTGCGTGGGCTGAGCAAGGACTTGGCAGAGGTATTCTGAGGCACCTTCTGTCCTCAGCTGCTGTGGATGTGTCTGTGCATGAGGAAATAACCATGCTCTGCTTCAGGAATGGCTGTGCCATAGAAGTGGGTAGAATGATTYCTCTTATAACCCCATAAATTCCTCCAGAAGCAAAGAGCTTTACTGTGGGTCTGGACTGTGAATGTGTACGATAAGTGACTGCATTCTGAAATACGACCTTGGGAATGGCATAGGATGTAAAAACATAGTCCGGGTCTGTCAGGGTCCTTTCTCTTAACGTGCTTGCAGACAGCTCAGCTGACAGCAGTGTGTGCTTTATTGTCCCCATGAGTGAGTGCACAGTGGCTGGAAACGCACAGAGTGATTTACAGAACACAAGGAGCCCTGCCTCTGCCTTCCAASGTAGAAGCACAGCAGCTCTCCTCAAGTGACGTTGGTTGCTGCTATTAAGAGGGGCTGGACTGACTGGCTCTGGCTGCACTGCACCAGCAGAAAGGCCAGTTCTCCACCTCACCAGCTCTCTTCTGTCTGGTACCATGCCAGGAAAGAGGCCTCTCACTATTCTTTCTCCTAATGTGCCTACTAGSAGCTCAGCTAAGCTGCCACCTCATTTACACACAGGCCAGCAAACCACTCTGACCAACAAATAACCTCTGGGGAACTTGTACAGGCAGCTTCCAGACTCTGTCTCCCCAGAGCCACTGCTCATGYGGAGGCTGTGCCAAATATCCGTCTGGGCAACATCTATAGCTCCTGGAACTGATGGAGAATTAGCTAGGCTTCATGCTARCTTCATACTAAACTTGTTATTGCGGCTCTGTATCAAAAGGCAAATGAATTTCTTGGTTAATTCTGCAAGCTTCTAGAAATTATTTTGCATTTAAATCTGCAAAGATGACTGTGAACAGCTCATACAAAGTATTTTCCTACTACAGAGGAAGTATGTTTTGTCTCTGTTTATTAAATACTTCTCATAGTGATACTCAATGTTCAACTTATTAATCTCTTCATTATTCCTTCATCTGAGAATCAAAGATATTATTATTTCCTCCTCACACTCTTCTTCATCTGTAAATTGCCATAAGCCTTTAATAAGGTCTGAAAAATTWTAAACCCATTTTAATTATAAAGAAATAAAGATGCAGGGATGTTGACCACCATTTGCTGAAGTCAAAGGGAATGGAATAGTCTTCCCTGATAGACTGTATTTTCTTCTGAACAGTTCATAAATTTCTAATGTTTAATTTGTATTTAACTTGACATTATTTTTATTCTTCTGTGGGTGGAACCAAGTCAGCCAAAACTGTAAGCAGCCTCCCTCCTCAGAAAGGACAGCATTAATATTTTTTTTCCAGACATGCATGTTTAGGAAGTAAGTGATGTCTCATCCTTACATCCTTTCCATGTTAAACATGTAGGACCAAAAGCTTCCCTGTGTGCAGGGTTTAAGGGATCTAAGCAAGAGCCTCCAGGTAACCACTGCATTTAAAATAGAGCATAAATCCTAACTGTTGTTGTCAATACTCTTCTAAAAAGAGAGATAAATATTTTGGGTGTTYTTTTCCCTATTGAGCCCTAAGTTTAGGATATCATTCCTAGGCTTAATCAGAACTTTTCTGCAAGCCTAGAMAAATTTTCTAAATACCCTCATGCTTGATTTTGCTCACTAGATCCCCTCACAGGGGTCATTTAAAAGCAGAGAATCTATCTAGGGCAAAGGCTGTCATTTTTAGCCAGGCAGCCAGAATTACAGAATACTCTTGTTTCTGCCTCCCAAGCACTTCTGATCCCATTTTTTTCAAATGGATTTGACAGAAAGGTTGAAGTCCCAAAGACACAAGGTTTCAGATCAGACCTACACTGGCTGTGTGGCCACAAAGGCTTTTTATTGCTCCTTCTAAGAAAAGACCTTTTTTAAACTCAACGATTACCTGCTTTGTTTAGCTTGCWGCCTGGCCAACTAGCAAATAAATAGCTTGGAAAAGCCACACAATGTTTTCYCTTCTACAGCCTGTCATTAGGGGATATTCTGGCATTGTGGGGGACTTTAAGAGAAAAGGAACAGAGCATAGGCTATAAATCCTCCTTAGCTCYACAGTTCATGCACCTTGAAAAGCAGGTCCATGATCCAGCCTAAGGGTTTGTCCACCTTATTGCAAAAACTACTACTAAAAATGATTTTTTAAAAAGCTTGAGAATCTCTGTTGTCTTGCCACAAAGATTAAAACTGTGTGATAATGTTTTTGCTTGCAATATGTACTATTTCCTGTCAAGTTCTGAGGTGAGGGATTGAGTCCAGACACCTGATTTGGATGCATTATATAATAAATGCATCTTTCTGTGTAAGGATCATGGGACCCTAAGAGCCATTCCATTTGGTTACCAAACGTATCCACTGTTTGTATTCTTGTGCTCTGCTAGCAGAGACAGGACTGGGAGCTGTGATCTGACTCTTAAAACATCCCTGGAGTTCCCACAACCAACACCACACTCTACGTGCAGGGACATTTTTCACAGGAGAAAAAAATTTAAGTACTGGGGTGTCATTCATCATTTTCTGACAACAGTTTTTGAATCAGATACGTTCTGCATTGGATCAGTGATTGATTTATTTCCTATTTCAAAATGCTCCATTCCAGAGCTCTGTTATGATTTTTGTGGCAAAAAAGAAGTAGGATTATTGAAAGAAAATACTTTTTGTAATTCCAGAAAGGGTAATACACTGACTGGGGCAGGGGAAGCATGTGTAGGGTTGTCCCAAAAGCTCAATTAATAATGTTACTGAATCTTGTCTTTTCAGATGTGTTCTATCAACACATTGTCGTGAGTTAATTAACAACTGATACTTGGTGTAGTGCTTTGAAATCAGACACTTAGCTRGATCAGTGATGACTCCACATTGGTGAGAGTAATTTCTGCTGCAGCAGGTTTGAATTTAGACAGCCACTCTGATCCTGAAATGCATGTGGTGAAATAGCTGCCCTCTTTTTTCCTTGATGGCAGCTTCCTTTGTAGCAGCAGAAGTGACCCTCCCCGAGACAGAGGCATCATACTGACACTCTAGGTCTGACACTGATCCACAACTCCTTTCTTGTCAGAAGCCTTTTTTCACTCACATTTCACAAATACAAGGGCTGAACAAAAAAGTGACCTACTGACTCGTGGAAGGTAGAGGGCAGGGTCCAGCTTTAAATGCTCTTGGGCAGAAATATCAACAGAAWAAGTTACTTTGCCCAAAATGCCATGGGGACAGTAAAACATGCTGCAGCAAAAACTCCTGCCAGAGGCCAAGCAGTGCCCTGCAGAGGGTTGGAAGGACAGTTTGCAAAGAGAAAGCAGCTTGCAAGGCACCAGCTCTAAGGGGAAAACGGCTCCTGCCTCTGCTCCCCTGAAATCATCCTTTTGTCCTTCACGAGTGAATGTATGCAGCAGCAATGAGAGGGGTTCTGCAGAGAAGCTTGGCCTCCCATTCCCTGCTGACCTAATTAGGCACCCACAAACTGACATTGGGCTGATGGCCCTACAAAAGTTACACCATGTGGCCCTAATGCAAATATCAGAGACAGGATTAAAACACAGTTTCTCTGTGTTTCTTCTCTTCATACCACTCCATCACTGACAATTGTTCCTCCCTATCCCAGCCCTACTCCCAGTAAGTGAATGTTGTGCCTGGCACTGTAAATTACCATTTTGGCTTCCTCCGCTGGCCTCACTTGGGGCTAAGGGAGGGGGGTGTGACTTATCCATCAGCACAGCAGGAGACGGGACACCAGCTACAGGAACACTGGGGATGTAGTATGGACCTGGCATGGCAGAGACTGCAGGAGGGTACCCAGCTTTTGCTGCTTTGCCTGCTACATACACTGAAAAAGAACAAGAGCAAGAGTCAGCATCACACACCAGCCCCCACAGACCCACAGGACACGTGGACAAAACGTGCATCAACATTGGTGGCAACCCCACAGGAGACAACCAGACTAATGAATTAACAAGGATGAGCCAAATTTTTCCAAGCCTCAAAGGGCACTGAGGGGAGTTTAAAAAATGCACATGGCACCACGAGATGCCCAGAAAGTCATTCAGGGTGTTAGAGCCAGCACYGCCACTGCCATGATTTAGTGGCAGTTCAGCTTTAAAAATAACTGATGACTCAAGCAGCAGGATGAGGCTCATGGAACTTGACAGATCTGACTGAGCCTGACCAGGAACCTTGCTGGGTTGTAAGGATTTTGCACTGTTGCAGAGGGCAGTTGATTTGCATTGCCAGGAAGAAACCTCCCAGGATGCTCTCAGCTCTGACCCGCAACACTCACTGAGACAACAACAACTTTGGAATGGGAGCATGACACTTTGGAGAAGCAGACACAGCTGCCAAGGCAGGGAGGGCTCAGGGAATTACATTTGTAATTAACTTTGAGCATTCAACCATTGAGTAATAGGTCAGATGCTTCACTCCCTAAGAACCAGTTCTTTAGCCAAGCAAAGTGCTCAGAGCAAAGGAAGCMGTATCAGCAGATTCTCCTGTTCTGCCAGGGAGCAGAAGTAGTAGGGCAAAAGATTTGCACCAGGCTTGGACAGGGTCACTCACGCGCCCGGGGACAGCAGCAGGACTCGGGACAGCAGGGGCAGCGGACGTAACAGCAGCAGCTGTGTGGGCAGCACTGGCACCAGCAGATCCCCACCAGGAGGAAGAACAGGAACGCCCCCAGGATCACCAGGCCCACAAAGACCCACTCTGGAAAACAAGGGGAGAAAGGGAGATACTTACAGGATTGCACATTGCTGTGGAGCGGAGCGTCAGCAACATCCTGCCAGTGGAGAGCATGGGGACAAAACAGACAGGTGAATAACACAAGGGGACTGACTCCCCGTGGGTCTAGGACTAGGTCTACTCCTGCTCTTGTGCCAAAGCAGAAATGGCACGTGACAGCGAGAAATGAGCTACAGAAATGCGGTGCCTGCTGGCAGCACCTCTGGCTGGCTGAGAGGCGAGCAGCACAGAGGCAGGAGCTCTGCTTCCCTGGCCAGAAACCCTTCACCCCACCGCAGACCTGTGCCAACGCCGCAGGACATGCTCCATTAGCATTTGGACCTCATCAAAGACTCATTCTTCTYGGCCATGTTCATGCCCTGTTTGTGTGTTTGTTCCCTACCCACATTCTGGTTTTAATGGGACAAACTATGGTGAAAAGCAGGCTATAAATAGCCCAGCAAACGAGCCAGGCCTGCCCCTTCCCAGCGAGGCCTACGCATGCAATTATTCTTTTGAATGTGCCGAGCGAACATCCTATTCAGGCACCACAGCCAGCCAGGAAACCCAACAACCACTTTTTTTCTCCCCCATTGAAGCCTCAGATGATGTGTGCCAGGCCCCAAAAGGGAGCAGCTGAAAAACACCCTACAAATAAAAGCACGGAAGAGCTGGTCCACAAAAACCAGGAGTGGCTTAAAGAGAAAGGGGAGGGAGAAAAGGTTTCTCAGACTTTGCTGCCAGAAAATCTGATGGGAGCAGGGCTCAGCCTGTGCCTGGGCAGCACCTACTGCCACACAGGAATTCCACAGATAAAAGGAATGATCAGTGAACACACATGGACCAAGGAATTACAAAACTCTGAATGTACAGGAGGCCTGGATTTTTTTTCATGTCAGAGAGATGCACCAACCTATCAAGAAGCCAGATTGCTGGTCAGAAAAAGACTTCAGGTATACCCAGGTGGTAACTCAACCACCTTGRAAAAATGGCAAAAAAGAAATAAAGAGGTGGTGGGGCTGCTTTGCAGAGGGAAAGGGTTTTTCCCCACCCCAGAGGGAAAAACGCAGCAGACCACTATTTCCAAACAGAAGTCCAGAGTTCACTGAAGAGTCTCCTGGTACATTATTATTTAAGATCAAGAATTATTGATACAAGGATTGCAATGTGCATGAAGAATCACACTGGAAAAACAGTGCACACCTCACCTGCGTTGCTAAGGAAAAATGTTCCACTTGGACCATTCAAAACAGAATTTTTCCTAGTTCTTAATATAACACAAAAATAAGAAGTGTCCTTTTTGATCCATCCACAGCCTTCTGTTTGAATAAAAGCATGGGTTTTTACTTTGCTGGAGTTTTCCTTAACTCTTTTACAAAAAGTTCCCCTTTTAAAAATGCCATTTTAAACCTAGAATTTAAAATTTCCTTCATTGACTGACATTCAAAATGTCAGTCAAAGATCTGGCATCTACAAATCAAAACACTTCAGAAATGTGAAGTGAAATGTTTTATATTTTTTTTAATTCCATGTTTCTTTTTTAGCTAACACAGATGAATTTCATTTAAATTTGCAGTTCATTTTTGTCCCTGTGGAATAATTTTTTTGTGATGAACTTACTACATGCTGAGAAAAATTCAGCTAAACAAGTAAGCCAATGGCAGAAGGGAAGCATTCATGAATGGGAAAGCAAGAGCTGAGAGATTACTGACACAGTCCCTCAAGTTCTGCTTCTAACAGATGTTTTGCTTAGTATTTTCATTAATCACCTTGACACAGAAAATAACAATGTGTTAATATATCTTGACAGTAAGCAGTAGGGATTCTTTTGTTACTAAAGGCTGGGACATGTTAAAGAAAAGGCCAGTTGTCCTTGGACCTATAWTAGGAAATGTGAAATGCAGTATTATCCTGAATTTCAAGGTGTGCAGCAATACTTTCAGGGTCACTGGTTCAAAGATCAAGAACAATTTCTGTTCTGAACAGGACTTCACTGGTTGAAAAGAACTGAAAAACAAGAGAAATGGCCCAGTATACACCGGACACCATTCATGCAATACAGGCACCAAAAGTGCCAAATGTAATCCTAGGCTCAGTGAAGGAACAATTTCCAGTAGCATTAAGGAAATACGAATGCCATCACACAAGCTCTTCCCTCCTTGTAACTTTGCTTGGAGTTACTGATTTATAAAGCTCTGGTCACCTTTGCAGGAGAAAAGATGAATTTAGGTGAGAGCTGATGGAAAGCAGGGATTTGAGGGATGAAGGGACTCTGGAGCCTGCCTGGCAGGAGAGGAGCTTAAGTTACTCTATTAAACAGAAGGCTGAGGGAAGATGTAACTCCTGCCTGTAAATATGGTAGGAGGATAAATGCAGGAGGAAAAGCAGGTATTATAAATCTTACATAAATGGACATAAATAGATGATCAGTAATGCAGAGGGAAGCTAAAAGAAACCCATCAAAGGAAGTGATCCAACTGGAAAGAAAAAGGCCAAACCCAGACTATTCCTAAACTTGCTAAACTTACAGAAAGAATGACATTATGGTGCTGGGGATAGCATGCAASATGGGAAGCCAGACTATCCTTTCCAGTCCCACACTCCTAATCTATGCCAATCTAAGCAAAACCTTAGTGGTTTTTTATTTGCTGTGTTCTCATCTCGTTTTCTACGACCATGATGGACACAGAGAAGAAGGTGAAACAGCACTGGGTGACACAGGTGGCCAGCCACAGCTATCCAATGAAGCTCAGATATCAGAGCAGYGAACAGTTCACAACCACGCCATAAAAAATAAAAGCCTGGCAGAGGAAAAAACAGACAGCAAGTCCATTATAAGTGCATCTGAGGTCTTCCTGAAAATTTTCTAGGAGTACAAAAGGGTGTCAGGTTGGCGTGTACATTGCACATTACAGGAGACTCAGCATCCAAAGTGGAATTTAAAGTCAGTGTCCCAGCCACAGGGACCTAAGAGTCAGGATTTTACTTCACAGGAAGTTAGACCATTTCCTTCTCTAATGAGGTTTAAAAAAACCAGCTCTTCTTTTATGCACAAAACTGGGATTCAACCAGTTCCTAACACACCTGTGTGATGCTGAGATTCAAATGACTACAAGCTGACATGCTCTGTGTCCTCTCTGTCTGGAAAGTAATGGTTTGTGCTTGCACAAGTATCTGCTTTTGTTTACTCATGTAACAGTCAACACCAACAGCTGAAATGTGGTTTGCTGTTGCATCTTACACTTTCTGGTTGTCTACCCATGCAATGAGGGTACCAGAAAGCTATCTAGCCAACACACCAGAATTTTATATCCGTTCAATAAAATTCTAAATAACAGGGGAAAAGTGTTAGGCAACAGTGAATCAACTGTTATCTATGCTAAAAAGACCAATCCCTCTCCTGCCATGCAGGAATTCTAGGGAGCTTTGGGTTACACTGGAGGTGGGTGAGTGTCTGCCTTCTCTCCGTTCGCATCCCTGGGACAGACTCGAAAATAACTTCACACATTTATATGGAGTTGCATTTTTGCACAAACGTGTGAAAGAAATGCTCCTTGGGCACCACCAGGGAATGATCAGATGACTCGAGGGCTAACTATTCTCACAGCTTTTCCCTTTCAAAAACAATCTRTTGCACAGTCTCTGTCTCCTCTGCAAGGAGTGACAGAACTGGTGGCTCTCTCGCTAGCTGGGCTCGGGAGGGATTTATCACGGGCACAGA
This sequence comes from Malurus melanocephalus, assembly GCF_030028575.1. Classification (NCBI taxonomy): domain Eukaryota; kingdom Metazoa; phylum Chordata; class Aves; order Passeriformes; family Maluridae; genus Malurus; species Malurus melanocephalus. Next base: position 2,991,170 of record NW_026623253.1, read on the forward strand.
GCTCTCGTGTCGGGCCCAGCCACCTGGTGTTACCAAGATCATGGCCTGGCCATGCAGCCCAAGAGGGGCAGTGCCACTGATGGGACCCAGCCAAAGCTCTGTMTCCAGCACCTCCTGTGCCACCATCTGTGGTGATGGTGTAGCAGTGGCACAGGCCAGGTCTGGGGAGCCGAGTTATGCACAGGAGCAGTGACACACAGAGCCACATGGAGCTGGGGGGCCTCACAGGCTGCAGCAGAGTTCCCTCTGTGCTAACAGGGGAGAGCAGAGAGCTTGACAAAAAACCTCCCCCAGAACAGCTCTGGCGTTTCTGTTCTCCCACTAATCCTGGCATGACACCAACCATCTCTGTAATCTGGCTCCCAGCACAGCCCAGCCTCAGCTCTCTCAGATCCCAACCCAGTGCGCTCCCAGTTAGTGACAGGCTTTTCTCTTTTCATCCCCAGATAAAACACACATAYGAGTGAAACATACACCACACGGAGATGCTGCAGAAGGATAAACAGACCACAGAGGAATGGATGATTGAAGGATGAAATGACTGAATACCTGGCATAATCTCCACAGCAAAACTGGGCAAGAGATCAGCAAGCAGCCCTGTCCTGCCTAGAAAAGACAGAAGGAGGAGAAGGAGAGAGGTTACTGCAAGAAAAACACACTCCCCAGCCCTTGCCTTAGCCTCCAGTTCCCTTCCTCATCAGCCCACTTGCACTCTGTGTTATGTGAATTCCTATCAACCAGATGCCATCCTGCTYGATGCCTCGGCACTTCTGCCATTTCTGTGTCCTTGCATTTTATCTTTATCAGCAGAGATGGGAGGAAAGAATCTGGAACAGAGTCTCACCAATCTGGGCACAAAATGACAAGAAAAAGGAGTCCCTTTAGCATGGTTACATGGTAACATCTTTCCGGAGTTATGCTCTACACATCCAAAAGCTCCTGGAAATGCACAACAGTGCTAAAACAGAAGGACTCGGTTTATTTTTGAAATGTACTTATGTAGTTTCTATGGATTGAAACATCTTTAACCCAAGGCTATTGATAAATCAGCCACATGCATCCAAAATCTGTGGATGGTGCTCTCTGTGTGGAGCTCTGTGAGTGCACAGACAACTCCAGGAAAAGAGCCTTGAAGGAATGCTGTGAGTGTGTGCTAATTATTTGGGGGTGCATAAGCATCTTGGTGAGACTGTGTGACAAAGGCCAACTCCCAAGAGGAGCAAACCAACCAGGGAAGGATTCGTGTAGAAATTTGTGGGATCACTTTGCGGAAAAAAAAACAAAAAAAAAAGGCAAACCAATTTAAAAATGTATAACTAAATACAAACAAACAAAATGCAAGCCCAAAGGCAGCTTAATGCCTCTTTGTTTTGGCAGTGAATGTCTGGGGTATTTCCAGCGCAGAGCAAACATCCTGCACAGTGCCCAGCTGCAATTTACACACACCTGTGCATTGGCAGGACAGCCCTAAGCACAGCTGTGCTGGAAACTCTTCCACAGAGCACCAGGTTCATGCCGGGGTTTTTAAAGATATGCATTTGGTAGGAGAGCTGCACTCTGAAGAGAGACACACATTGTGGGTGTAACACTACTGAAGCAGCTCAGGGTAAGCCAATGCAAAAGTGGGAGAAAGTTCCCTTGAACCTCCCCACATACATGCCCCTCGGATTCTGCACTACGCAGCACTCAGACACTGTGATGAGCTGGATCCCAAGCTCCTTGGCCTCTAGTCTGTCCTTGAAGGTTATTACAATCAAATCCCCACCTTCCGTTTTTTCTCAACGCTTCAGCAGAGATTCTGTAGAGATCAAAAATCCACAAGAAAGCCTGCTGGAGCCATGATGAGCATACTCTGACTACAGACAGCGCTTTGCAGCCGGTTGCAACTCATCAAAGCTGACTGGTACTCACAGGAATGCCCGTCCTGATGAGGTGGTCCTGAATCCTTAGCAAAAGAKAGCATGGTGATGCTTCACATAATTGCTCCCCATTTACCACTTTGAGGGAGGACTCTGTCACCAGTCTGCTGCAACATTTTCATCTACATTTACAAAGAGTTTCATTACATTCTTTGCAGTTCATTTTCTGGAAGGATCAAGTGATCGTTCACAACTAGTGTGTTATGCTCCACGTGCATATTGAATATATTCTTTATTTTGTTAAAAAATATGCAATTTTTTCACAGACCTCRGTGTCATATGTGAACAGCACCCACACTAACCACGTGCATGTAAACATGGGCAGACATGAGCATGTAGCTCACCTCCCATGTGTATTAASTCTGCACAAGCACACATGCAGCCCTAGTGTGAGAGCAGATGCCATTGGACAAATGGTTGGAAGTATATAGCTAAATAGGGTTTCTATTTGGGGTAAAAATGGTCAGGAAATTATACCATTAAAAAGCAGAAACGCCTTATCAAATGGTGATTGACAAATAGGCAACTGCTTTATTTTGAACCTACCTTAAGAGCCTCAAACCCTGCAAGTGATGGGTCTTAAGGTACCTTCTGATCTCCAAGAGGAGCCCSATGTCCAAGAGGGAAATGCATCCCTTAAATGTAACAGTGACTGAGAACTTGGTGAAGACAAAGAAAACCAAAGCGGTTCCTCTGCGCTACCCAGGAAGAGTCAAGCGTTTCCCTGCTTGCACAGCCTCACTTGGGTTGTCAGAGTATCTGCCTGGGGAATTTGCATCCCTGCCCTGCCAGTGGTGTTCACACAGCCTGGGGAGCCCCAGAGTCCCCTGCAGGGATGCACAAAGCCTGGGAGGTCCCGAGGCAGCAGCAAACCCCACCAAAGCTCAGCCTGAACTCTGCCTGCCTTGGCCASCCCAGCTGGCAGCCAGCGAGCACAGTGCCCCCGTGCCCCCAGCTTCACACAGCTCAGCCCCCTCCCCGCCCGGATTAATCCCCTGATAACCTTCCCCACACGATTCTTCCAGGGAAACCAGCAGGCTGAGGCTGCCCGCGGTTGCCCCAGCAACGGGAGGCTCCCGTCGCTGTCCTTCATTGAAGGCGACTTTCCTCCCTGCGCTGCTGCTGCCAGCWACAAGCGGAGCAAAACTCCCATCCTACCAGCGGGCACAGGGACAGGGAACTTCAGGGGCTCAGGGGCTGCCAYTGGCTCTTGCCTCCTGCCCTCTGCGAGCCTGGCCCACACACAGGCACAGAGCCAGGCAGTGGCCACAGAACATATCCCAGGTCAGCACCCTGGTGGGTCACCCAGTGTCCAAAACACTGAGCAGGGCTTCCTTTTGGACCCAAACAGCAGGCAGGAGGCAGTCAGAACACCCATGGCCGGCACCCACCCATCTCTCCATGCCTAGGACTCCTTCTATGGGCTTTAAGCTCACCTCATTTCTCTCTTGTTTTGTTTTTCTCTTTTTTAAGGAGACATTTAGGTGGGGGCTGGGGCTAGACAGCAATTTGGGAGGAAGAAACAACTCAGTAAAACATCCTGCCAAGAGACCATCTGGCCACACCACTCTGCACAGCAGCTCTGCCCACCSTAGAAAGGGCTGCAGGCACTCCAAGACACGGCTGGGCACTGCTGCTGAGTCACAGATCTGTGCCCCCACCCTCAAGAGCTTCATGTCTTCTGTGCAAGCTCTCACCACGGCGGGGATAGAGGGAACAGATAGTGGCCCCGTTTCCCAGGGTTGTCCCGGGTGACTGTGTCAGAGCTGGGAGCTTGTCCTCATTCCTGCAAGGATCTGGGACATGTGCCATCTCTATTCCCACCATGCTGCTGAAGGGTTTTACCTGCCCGTAGTGGCCTCTCACCAGGCACCTCACATGCCCCAGGCCCCAGCCAGCCTTGAAATGCAATGGAGCTCGCAAGCCCCCCATCTGCACCGGCAGAGCACGGGAGGAGGGATGGGAGAGGAAAAGCTGAGGGGATGCAGAGCAGCTCCAAGAGGTGCAGACACACAGCAGAGGCGAGCGAGGACAGGAGTTAATACACAGGAGGCAGGCAGGCGACAGAGCAGTGAGCAAATAGCAGCGGAGCAGGAAAGACCTGGAGTCAAGCACACAATTAGCAGAGAGTCTGCAGAGAAGAGACACAAAAATAATTAGGGTAAGTGGTGCACTGAAAAGAAAYGATGGCATGAATAAAGTAGGTGCAGGTGCAGTCAGAAACATGGCAATTGGGTAAATATGGGAACATGGTAAATACTGGCAATTGCATAAATGTGATAAATATTGGGTAACTATGGCAGTAAATGCTGAACTGTTTTCCTGTTTGAAGGCTGCTTCCGCAGCCCTACCTGCTGCAATGGGATCACAGCACASAGCAACTACAGAGGGAATTATTTCCTTCTCAGCAGTGGGAAACTTTGCCAAGCCATGCCACAGCAAGAGGCCCCTGGCAAGGGACACKGTTCTGAGGAGAGGCTGGAAAGCACAGGAGAGGAAATGTGGCCCTCGTAAATCWGATACTTTTCTATGGAAGCTGCTGTGAGATTTATTGGGGGAGCATGGCTCTGCAATGAGTTCCTSTGGGCTCCCTCTGCTTAGAGTAAACTTTATTCTTTCTTCCCATCCTTCTCTTTCATTGGAGGGAGAAACAGCAGCAGCCCCTTTCGGAGATCAAAGTTGTAGCAGGCAACAAAGACCGGCACGGAGGCTGTTGCCATGGCTACCTTAGTAACCGAGGTCTTTTAATCACACCAGTCTCCTTTGTGAGCAGCGTGTGGCTGTCGCTGACAAATAAGGAGGAAAAGACGAGTAAAAACCCCTGGCAACAAGTAGCACTTCTAATCCATGTGAAATAAATAAACAGGAGAAGGCTGGGATAAGAGGAGGGGACTGGAGGCAGGTAAAAGGTGGCAGCACACTGGTCTGGGACAGCACATCAACACTTTTCCAGGATTTTTAAGTGGAAGGCTTCTATGCCAATCACTTCCTTCGCCTGCTGGTACTACCCACCTTTGGTCACAGCTCAAGGTTGGAGAGCCCTCTCTGTGGAGGTGCTCACAGACATTTTCCAAGCTGAGATTTGGCCCAACACATCCCCAATACAAGGCCWCCAGCGCAACTCTGCCAACTCCTGCGACCAAGCACTGGCTCGGATGCTACTGGCAGCTTTTCAGCAAATCACAGCAAAATCCTAAAACCAACATCCTGTAAGGGAAAATTTTGCCAAGAACTTTTCAATCTCCGAAATTATGTCAGATTTTATGATACAGTCTCTCCTGGCATAAAAGAGACTCCAAACCTAGCTATATTTAACCAGCTATTGAGTCACTTTGCTGAGTAAGAACTGCCTTATTAGCATTGCACACCATACACCCGTGTACCAGTAGAGATTTATCCTCACTGAAAGTCAACACACGTCTGCATAAGTACATTAATTACTGTACAATATGCTGTGTGTATATGTATCAACATTCTTTACTACCTGTGGGTGTTAGACTTTTTAAATTTTGGGTTTAGCCTATATGGGTATTGCCTAGTAATACAAGCTACCAAAGATGCCAGTTTACCAATGTTAAGTGCCAGCTGTCTCCAGAAATTAACACAAACCTCAAGTGCTAATTGTTGTTATTTAAAGCATAACGATGGGAGAAGCTTCATCCTCTAAAGGATTCTTATGGAGAACTTCAGGTCTTTCAGACTGACCTTGGTGCTTGGGAAAGTTATGGAATAGATTATCTTGAGTGTGACCACATGGCACCTACAGCACAACCAGAGGATCAGGSCTAGCCAATATGGGTCTAGGAAAGACAGATCCTGCTTGACCAAGCTGATATCCTTTTATGACCATGTGACCCACCTAGTGGATGAGGGAAAGACTCTGGATGTGTCTTCCTGGACKTAATAAAGCYTTTGACAGTRTCTCCCACAGCATKTTCCTGGAGAAGCTGGCAGTGCTACAGACTGGGGAGGAGTGGCTGGAAAACTAGCCGATGGAAAAGGACCTGGAGGTGGTGTTTGAAAGTGGATGAACATTAGCCAGGTATGCCCACATGGCCAAGGAGGCCAATGGCATCCTGGCCTGTGTCAAGAATAGCGCAGCAGCAGGACCAGGGCAGTGATAGCCTCTGTACTCGGCACTGGTGAGGCCACACTTCGAGTCCTGTGTTTAATTTTGGGTCCCTCACAAGGACAAAGACACTGAGGGGCCAGAGCAAGTCCAGAGAACAGCAACAGCTGGGGATGGATCTGGAATACAGGTCTGATGAGGAGGGGCTGAGGGTGTTTAACCTGGAGAAAAGGAGGCTCGAGGGGACCTTATCACTCTCTACAAGTGCCTGAAGGGAGGATGTAGAAAGGTGAGTCAACCTCTTCTCCCAGGGAACAAGGGACAGAATGAGAAGAAAGGGCCTCCATCTGTGCTGGGGCAGGTTCAGGTTGGATATCAGGAAGAATTGCCACTGAGAGGGTGGTTAAGCATTGGAACTGGCTGCTCAGGGAAGTGGTGGATTCATCATCCTTGGAAGTGCTCAAGAAACAAATGGATGTGGCAATTTTTGCTAAGGTTTAGTTGAAATGATGGTCTTCAATCAAAGGTTTAACTCAATGATCTTGGAGGTCTTTTCCAACCTTAATGATTCTATGATTCTGTGATTAATTATAAAATAATATTTCACTAATGTAGATAGTTTATGCAATATTAACTGCTGAACTGGATGGAAAATAGGGCAGGCGATAGCTGTCTAGCAAAGTACACAGACAACTAACCAAAATGTCAAACCAACAACTGGGATTAGTGGAGTCCTTTCTGACCTCTTCCAGAAACTTGACAGGTCCTTGGGAATGGAGCCACTGTTTTGTGAAGAATGCAAACACCACTGAGCTTGCATAGATGGGTTTATCCCATACAGGCTAAACCCTACGCACTTCAGTTGTGTTGAGCTGTACATACAGCCACTTCTCTACAGCTGCCCCATCTTGGGAAGGGAGCAGTGTASCAGCTTCCAAAGGTCCTTGCATCTGGTTAGTAAATTCTCTTGAGAAAGCTTATTGGGTTGTATGCAATGCCAGGCATTGAGTGCTTCCCAAGCTGGGGTGCTTCTTGACRTGAGCTGGTGACATGAAGCTAGGGTGGGGATCTGCTGACACTGCCCTGGTACTTCTCATTTGAAGGTTAGTCCTGCATCCCTGCACTGATTCACGAGCAGTTCCCTTCAGAAAGGCTGCAATTAATTACTTCACTAAAGCCCATTGACATGCTCATATAAAAAGCAATACACAGTGGCTACAAGTAACAGAATGATTAATAGCACTKTCTGTGTTTCAAACAGCAGGACATTAGCTGCCAGCTACTATGACAGAAATACAGACTTTCTTCAATTTAGGATTCAGCCTTTTAGATTCAATCACATTAAAAAGTTTAAAAAACAAAAATGTATGAAGTTGCAAATGGATTCATTAGCTCAGCTGTAATGTCAGCAGAGGTTCTCCTTTTTTAATAAAACACATGAGTGCAGAGAGTATCACTTGATTCCTGCTGTGGAATTGCTAAGCTCAGGACTAGTCTRGTCCTGCTGCAATAGCAGCAGCGTTGATGAAGTGTCCAGCATGCTACATCCTGTTCACAGGTTCCAAATGTCATCAAAAGGCACATATATCACAAATCACAGAATCATTTAGGCTGGAAAAGACCTCTGAGATCATCGAGTCCAACCTGTGGCCAAACACCACCTCATCACCCAGACCCTGGCACTGAGTGCCACATCCAGTCGTAAAYACCTCAGGGACAATAACTTCAGCACYTCCTTGGGCAGYCCATTCCAGTGTTTAACCAACCCTTCTGTGAAGAAATCCTTTCTGATGTCCAACCTGAATCTCCCCAGCACAGCCTGAGGATGACCCCCACCTTGCTACAACCTCCTCTCAGGCAGCTGTAAAGAATAAGAAGATCTAAAGTATGTTTTTAAASTACAATAAATGTGCAATAGTATTTTTTTAATCCTCTCCTTACTCTACAGGAGGTTCACCACCAGTCAATCTCCTCCTGTGTTTCCAAGGCACAGAGGTTACTATCTCACTTCCCTCACCTGCACTGAGAGAGGGTTAAAGTCCCTGACTAAGCAAAAGATACTGARTGGTCTTTTCACTGAAGTACATAATAAGCACATGCTTAACATCAGGCATGCTTTACAAATCCTATCAGCTTTGCTAAGCACAAATGGATATAAATAAATGCTTATATGCTTTTCTGAAATAAGCCTGAAATGAAGACAGCACATAGGATTCTCTGATTCTACCCAGAGCTGACCAGCAGCTCTGTGTGTCAGCATGACACATACAGGTAACAAAACTCCACATGCAATCCCATAATGACCCAGGCTCCCTGGCYACATAAGAGTTCATTGAAGGTTTCTGTGCTTGCTTTCCTAAGAAAAAAAGAAATACTATAATTTTCCCAGGACTTGRTTTTTGCTCCAAGTCATAATAAAGGAGCTGTTGACCAATTTTTCATGGTGCAATTCACTGCATAAAACCAGGACTCTCCACTTTTAGCTAAACAAACTTCCATTAATTTATTGATGCTATTAGTATGGTATCTACCATTTTTGCTTCTCAGTCCCTTCATGGTTTCAACGTGATATTAAACTGCCCTTTAATCCTGGCATTAATATGAAACCACTAGAAGGGATATTTTCCTATTTCCTTTTCTATTCTGATTTTTCTGTCACCCCAATGATAATGTGAGTGGGTAGAACCTCGGCTCTAYTCAAAATTCTAATTTATGCTTAAATCATGCAGCAACCCCAAAATAAGCAATGCAAACTGTATTTGAGAGACCACYGCCAGCAGGGAGCAAACAGCAATGAGTTCTGGGAATCATAGCATCTCTCACGCACTATCCCTCTGCTGTTCCAGCCTCTCAAATAGGGAATCTGGGCTCCACCCAAAGAACAGAAAACAGCAAAACAAAAACCTTTTACCACATGTCCCCTAGGACTGTGGAATTGCTGCAATCTACATCTGTATTCAGAATCTCCCTCCAAGCAGTGGGATGGAACAAAAAAATATCCCAGAATATGCAGAATATTAAGAAATGGTATTTTCATCACTGGCTGCTTCATTCTTTAGCCATCAATGGGGAGAGAAAAACAAAAACAACAACAACAAAAAAAAAAATAACAGCAAAGGCAGAAGGAAAAGAATAAGGTGGGAAAGGGGAGAGAGGGAAAAAGAAAACAGGTAGGTAACCCTGGAATTGCACCAAAAGCTGGAATGTTGCCTGTACCCAGGAAAAGCAACATACAGAAGCTGCCTCACAGCATGAGGCAGAAAAAGTGTGCCCACGACAAGTCTGCTTTCATACTGCTGCCAAACTTGGCAGAGRGCTGCATAAAGAGCAAGGTCAGACCCAGAGGCCGAACAGGAAAGCAGATGTGGTCAAGRGCAACCCAGCCTAAGCTACATGTTTCCCCCAACATAACCACAATGAACTYGGGGCAGAGACATCAAACCAGCTCCAGAGGAGGGGATTTCTATGTTTTCTCTCCACAGTCTTCTGTACATACTGAAAAACTATTCTTCCTGTTACCATGGCACTGTTTCATCACTTGTGTCTGAGCATAGTTGTAGATACACAAGAGGAAGACATCAAATCCTAGAGAGGAAGATGAAGAAGGGACAAAAATTCATCACTACACAACMAGAGATAGGACCTCAGGGGAGGATTTTAACAGGTACCACTGCCACCTGGCAGAGATAACCTCACCTGAACTCACACACATCAGTCTTGGGCCTGTTATTAACTGGCAGACRATACACAGTCACACTGCGGATTTACACGGGCAGGTGACTGTTTTCTGGAGTGACCTTCCACTTTCTGACCTTCCACTCCAGTTGTCCAGTTGACATCCAAAAGGGTGAGGAGAGGCAATGGCACTGACAGCCACTCACCCATTCAATCTCGTTTACTTGGTGACAATAACTACAGCTCCAAATGTAAATACCAATTAAACTCTGACCTTTGGCAGGAGAGCAAGGGCACTTGACAGACATGTTCTGTTGCACACCTCTATATATCACCTACACACTATCAACCCAACATTTTTAACATTTCCTTCACAGGATGTACAGATCTGTACACAAAAGAACCATGCAAGCAATCCTAAGGTAAGTAGGGGAAAACTCAGCTTGCTGTCATGGAGCATCTAGGGTTGAAGTGCTACAGCTGGCATGTTACAGGCATGTCAACAGAAGTCCCTGAARGGCCCATTCCACTCTGCTTTTCTCCTCTAGCTGGAATGGGTATTTTTCTGACCCTTACAGTGAGCTGTATCATGGAAGCCAGCACTGAATGCAAACCCTGCAAATAGGAAAGAAACTGATCCTGCTCACCACACTGCTCAARGGAGCTTAACAGAAGCAGAGCCAAGCACACATACCACAGGGAGGGCAGGTCCTGTGAGTGGCTGCACCAGCTCAGACCTGATTAGGATGACTGTGAAACCACACCTCTAACTGGACAAGTGTTATTAGGCACATGAAAAAGTTTCYCAAACTGATACATTCAACACAGTGTTCCTTGACATCCTTACAGGTCAGAAGAGTGGGATGAGGACTGCAAAAATCACAGGATCTGATGTCTTCTGGGTGTATGCTGTCTCAAGTGCTCATTTTGCTGCAAGTTTATTGTTTTATCCCTTAAAATCAAGAGTTCTGACATTCCATAGCCCTGCACTTTCTGCAGTCGTTTACGCCTGTGCAATGTGTGAGCAGTGTGGGTGTAAACATTACTATTCTGGTTTGGTAGCATTTGCCTCCCACTTTGCCTAGGTGTGAATGACTGCACAAGGTGCAAGGCAATGGTGACAGTGCTGCAGGGACTGTTTTGCATAGCTCTTACACCCATAGTAATACGGTGCACAGAGATGGAGAGAGAGCAAGAGAGCAGCAGGAGAGATGCATCAGGTATCTGCTGAAAAAGCAGCCCRACAAGAGGCCTCACCAAGCACAAGCAGCTCCACTGATTCTTCATTCTTGCCCTCCACATCATCTGGTGTGATAATAAGGCAGTAATAGAGCCCACTGTCTCCCCACATCAACTTCCCAATCTGCAGGTCTGCATCTGGAAGGCAAAAAAGAAAAGTCAGGCTTTCCCTCCAACACCAACAGGAAGAATGGAGTGTTGAACACACTGGACACTCCAAATCCCAAATCTATTTAATTTCCTTACTAAGAAGGGGGGGTTATCCAGAATATGACAGTATTCAGGAAAAAACAACAGGATCACGACTTCTAGTTGTGAGTGGGAACACAGATAATGCTGCAGAGGCAGCTCACTCTGCAAATTCCAAGAACAGRAGAAGTCACTAACGTCTCTCTCTGTCCTTCCTGTCACCTAAGGCTGGGGTCCCAACACTATTCATGTCCTGAAAGAAGGGCTTAGAGAGGTGTCTCTCCTCTACAGCAYCTCAGTCATCTGCAAAGAGGTTACACAAAGAAAAAAGAAAACATTCCCTCTCACTGAGGCTGATCGCATGCTCTCTACACCAAGGAGTCTCCAATGCTGGCTAGGTGGTCTCCTGAGCCAGTCAGAAACCTTGCACTTCAGAGTTACAAGGTCTCTCACACAGCCTTCCAGACAAAAATGTTTAAGGACCCTGCCATCCTTCATCTCCACCCAACCTGACTTTGTCCCATGGAAGCCTCTTTCCTTCCCTGTGCCCAAGGCTGTGCGGGTTTAGGTTCATGACTAGTGAAGTTCAGGGCTCAGCAAAYATGAGGTGCAGGATAATCTTGGTATTTCAGAATTAGGAAAACATCAGTGACATTTGCAAGGAAAAAAAATCTATCCTGCAGAAACTGAATTCGTGTCTCTCCTGTTGCCACCCCTTTGCTAAGAAAAATCTATATACAGAGCGATATGCAGAAGTCAGGAATAAAAACTTTCCACTTCATAGAAGGGAAAAAAGGATACTGAATCTTGCAGACCTACATGAGTCAATTGAAGAGAAGTGCCAAAGAAAATTACCTTTGGGTCTAGGGCTRGTTGGCTGAATCCTAAATATCTGACATACAACAGCTCCCTTCCCGCAGCCTTTTCTAAGAGTCAGTTGCACAATTACTGCCAGACTCCAGTATCCCAAATTGCCAAGGGTCCATCCCAGCCCCCACCAAGCATCACTGGGGTACGAGAGTTACCATGGACGATGCTGACATCTCTCTCCTTATAGAAGTCTCCTATGGTGATGGCAGATCCTTGTTTGGACGCCACGACACGGACKGTCCTCCTGCTGTCCACGCAGTCCAGATAGGGATCCCAGTCCAGGTTTCTCTTGCTCATTGTTTGCAAACCAGAAGTCACCATACCCAGAGCTTCTCCCATCCGGTCCTGGCAGTAGGATTTGTACCTCCACTGTACCACAGCTGGTTGGGTRGAAGAAGTAGAGAAATGGCAGCGAAGCAGAGCAGGCTGAAACAACATGGCCACCTTCTTCTTCTCAGGCACAGTGACCTGCAACCCTTCCACCTCAGCTAGAAGACAAAAACATGAGTATCATATGCCTTGGCACTGCTTGAAGAGGGAGCTACTGTATTTTATCACAGCACCATTCTCACCACATACGTAAAATTGTCCATCTGTTTAGGGTGCTAGAGCACAACATTCCTTAATGTATGTAAGCATGGATGTTGGCAGCAGAAATAAGTTTGCTTTTTCATAGCCTACAGCCACAAAGAAAAACACAGCATGATGGGGCTGAAGGCTCAAATGCAGAATCCTCATGCTGTAGAAGCCCTAACATAATGGTGTGATGATTCACGGCTTCTGTGGCAGGTTCAAACATAAGGAAGAATTATTTTAGGATGGCCATGCTCCACTTGTACAGCAGGTYAGCCAAGGGGACAGATCCTGAGTTCATGACAACCCCGCTGAACCTCCTTCCCCATCTCAGTGGCATCATACCTCCCCTTTAAAAGTCAGGTGAACACACAGTGCCTGACCAGCACATTCTGCACCAKTGCCCAGTTAGTGAGGCTTGCTCTGCCAAACTCTAGAGATACACCAAGGAGCGGATCCAAATCACAGAGCTCCTCCCAGGGCTGGCAAATAGCACTGAGAGAAACTGCTCCACGTGGGAGGTGTGGAGAAAAATGGCCCAAACACTCAAGCTTTTCACATTCCCAGGGAGCAGAGGGATCTCAAYACGTAATGTTTATCTAGCAGCTGACAGGAGCTGCAGCCTGGAGCTGGTGTTTTAAGGCCCCAGAGAAGATGCACAGGACTGCTGCCACACCCTTGTGTAGCTGAGGTGAAGTCAGTGAGTAGTGTCAGCAGAGAGCCCTCAGGAGAGTGAGGGCTCCCGTACCCACAGGGATATGGCCAAAACTCCCCCACATGCTCTCCATTGCTTCCCTCCTTGTGCTGCAGGCAGCAATGTCTGGGAGCACTCACACAGCCTGGAGAAAAGGGAGCCAGGTTCAGAATGGAAAACGTTGATGTTACACACACCTTGATGCCCAGAGCAGCGCAGGGGGTAAAAGAGGGCAAGACACAAGGAAACAAAGCAGCAAAGTAAGTTTACACAGMATCTACACAAGGGACTGATGGACTTGGGGAAGCTTAGTGAGGAATGAAAGACTGAAGATRAAGAAAAAACATCTCTTCCTGATGTCAAGAAGCAGTAGAAGAGAAGGGAAAATGCCAAGAAAGAAGAAGACGGAATAAGAAARTAGCAGAGCAAATATAGGAAGCAGAAGGATAAGCAGGATGACAATCACGGAAGCTTGCATTCAGCTGGAAGAAGCTGGAGAAGGTGTCKCAGCCCAGGTCAAAGGTAGTACAAAGAGCTGCAGTCAGGTTGCAGGAGATTCAGAAATTACGTAGAGAGAAGAGGAAATGGAGTCAGCAAAAATAACCCACCCACTCCAGAAAGCAAAGATGAAAAGGAGATGGAAGTTGGCAAAAGAAAGCGAAATGACAGGAGATATCTTTAGAATCGGGAGGAATAAAAGGCATAGACTAAAGCACTGGAGCTTGAAGCAGACAGAAAGCAATAAATGCATCAACTGTGTAACAACAGCAGGCACGAAGAGACAAGGTCAAGCTGGAGACAGCTGCAGACCTGAAAAGCAAAAGCAAGCAGAGATTGCATGATCAGGATTCAGAACCAAAGGAAAGTGAAGAGGCTGGAAAAACAGTGAATATTAAATTCAACAAGTTATCACTGTCTGAACTATAAAGCACAATGAAGTCTATAAATCCCAGCTGAGAGAAAAACACAATACAGACAGAACCTAGGGGAAAGCTCACTTGAGAAAGGCAAGGTGGTCACTGGCACTAAGCAAGAGTCACTGATCTATGCAGGATGTGACCAAGGGGACAATTATTTGAAGGCTTGAAGAATACAAGGCGCTCTGGTGTTTGCACAGAAATGTTGTATTGTGCAAATAAAGAATGCATGACATCATGCRTATTGTGTTTGTGCCATGTGGAAGTTGCACAGGAGGCATTAATTTTGCCAGAAGTGCCTAGACCCAAATCCAAACATCGAAGTGTGGCTGTTCTCCAGAGTACCACTAAACACAGCTGAGGTCTCCCACAGGAGAGGCAGAGGAATGAGACAGCTCCTGCGCTTTTCCAAGGCACAGGCAGAGAGATTATTGAGGAAGTGGCAACTGGGACRTTTCTGCCAGGCTTCATTCACCCAGGGACCAAACACAGGGCCATGTGGCACCAAGGGAACCCTACCACTTGCTTCTCAAGTGGTGATGTCTTATCCCCTCCTCTCCAGAGATTTGTGCTTTCTGGGTTGCATGGGAATGCAAGAAACATGAAGAACACCTTGAAAAACAAAGGGGTCCATGTCAGCCCTGTATTTGCAACTCTGTGGCTGACTCCTCACAGTCCRAGGCCGAAGCCAGCATGTGGCATGAGCTGATCAAGTGACTCATCACGTTACCTCTGCTTCAGGGATAAAACAGTGACACACTGAATATTTAAATCTTTCCCTTGTGAACCAAGTGCACTGCTTAGTAAACACAGTGCTCTCAGCTAACCATGCACCATAGCCCTCCGTCCCTGTTAATGAGATTAATGAGTTTGGCAAGCCAAGGACTGCTTTAATAAATGATTAGCTGAGCTTTAGCGAATTCTCATCTGACTAACTTTCTCCACCCTACCCCCATGTGAATGTCTGTATGAAGAAAAGAAAAGCAGCTTTTGGGAAAACACAGCAATTCTTTTTCTTCCCAAAAGCATTTTGGAGATGTGCAGAAAATGATCTGGCATCTTCTATATCCTATCCCAAGTTCTTTATTAACTTCTAAAGTATTATTTTTGGATTCTTTCCAGGAATAGCATTTTAGAGCAACACAGTGYCTCAGATTGAGAGAGTGGAGCAGAGGAAACTTTAGATCTATTTAAGTCAAATTATATATAATTATATATGGCTGAACTGGGAAATTATACACCTGTTACTTCCTCTGCCAAAAAAGAATTACTGGAATTGATTCATGTAGTGCGTCACTGCTGTAATGGTGTCCATCAAAAATGGACATCCACCAGGATGTCTGACTGCCTAAAGACAAGATGGTGGCTTTACACTGATCAGGTATGTCCAGGTATGGGAATTATAGGAATTCCTCACCTTCAAGAAGAAACTGCTGACCTCAAAATGTAGCATAGCCAAGATAAGAAAAGCCTCGGACATRTCACAGGACAGAATTCTGAGTTGTTAATACAGCAAAGGAAAAAAYAGTGAAATATGTGAACAATTATGAGAAGCTTAGTGGCAGTACCATGGTAGCTCTTTGTCTAGTTTAATACAAGTAGGACTAAAAAGAAACAGAATTGTGTTGTGCCATGTTTTAGCTAATGCAGACAGAGCAAAATTAGCCCTTCAAAATCATCATGGAAATGCAATTCCTGCAATCCAGAGAAGGAACTTGTTCATTGTGAATTTCACAATGTTTGAAGTTTGACATGAAATAGATCCTGAGATCCTCATGACTATGTGACTATTTTGCTTTCCTCCCTTCTTGCTATCCTAAATCCACAGAAAAATATCTGAAAATATTAATCAACTGTATCTTATAAACACAGCTATCCTTACTCTTAGAAAATAAAAAGAATCCAAGGGTTTGTGTATCTGTACATATATATATATACATATATATATATATATATATATATATACACACTCCCAGAGAAAGAGTTTAAAAATAATCACACTTCCGAAATATAATTGTATGGGGTTTGTCTGTTTCAATTGGCAATGTGCATTTTCTCTCCTTTCTCTGATTTCTTTCCTGAACTATCCTCAGATTATGCATTCAAACTATGCAATCAACACTACACACAAGCTATCACTAATACATTTCACTGGTGATTAAAGAAAATTCCAGGAAGTGATTACAGAGGGGATATTTGTAAGGGCGCRTTGGAGCCTTGTGAGCCTGATCTTGGTAAGCGCCTTCCCTGAGAAAGAGGGAGAAGGCAATTGAGAGGTGATAACCGAGGCTCCTGCTTTGCCATTGACCTCCAGAGCAGCCCGTGCCTCCCAGAGGTGAAATGAATCTCACTAAGGTTTAGCTTCACTACACAGCCTTTAGCAATAGAATCACAGAATGGTTTGGTTTGATCTGGAGGAGACCTTTAAGATCATCAASTTAGAACAAAATTGATCGGAAGCACCAATCCCTTGAAACAGTGGCAAAGCCAAATACTGTAGTTCAGTGGAACAGGTCTCTCTCTCCTGGAGCACAAGACTTGAGTCCAGGAGAAGGCAGCACACAGTCTCCCAATCTGTGCATAAATCTCATCTCTTTCTTTGCAATTATTTGGCTCATGCTACTGCTTGTCTGAGGTAGTGCAGTGGATTCTATAAAACCACAAAAAATTGCATCCCCTGTTTTCATGTACCTTTATTGACAGGAGTAGCAGCTGTTCACACAGAAGAATGGAAATCATTCACCAGACTCCTCAGGAAAGCTACKCCTAGACTTTACCTCAGGGCTTTGGCAGAAAAGCGTCCATTCATTGGTAAGAAACAGTGCCTTTAGGGTAGTTTATACCACTTCCCAAGCAAACTGTTGGGCGAAAGGATCTTYGCATTCTGCACCTTAGATACCATGCATCATTTCAGAACATTCTCTCCCCCACTGCTCAATACAGGCACACCATCCACACTTCCAAATGTGGATCAAGCCTGAATCAGGAAGTACAAGATACGGGCTTTGAGACCAGAAAGTCAGAGATGATAAAGAGATGTGTAAACAGATGAATGAAGAGCCAGTGGGATCACTGAGATTGTATTGTACAGGTTCTTGCCCACTCATGTGGGACTAAATCCAATCCATGCAATTTATCAGCAAAAGCCATCACCATCAGATTGTGTCRAGTGCCTTAAGGAAAATTAATTGGATGTCTTGGTCTGGTTCCTATCAGACTTGTGTGCTTAGCAGTGTGACTACTAATTGCCAACTTTTTTTTGGAAGCAAGTAACCAACGCGTGAACAGGTCAGCTGCAGCTGAGGTGAAAGCACGGCTCTATTTTCCACAGCTCCACATCAAAACCAAGAAATTCTGCTAACTGCTTAACCTGGAAAGGGGAAAACCCAAATCAGCTGCAGAAAAGCGTGGCCTTGCACACCCAGCACTCACAGCAAAGAACCTCAACACAAAAACACTCCATACAGGACAGCCCAGGCTGTGCACAGTGACTGCAGAAGACACTGGACTGYTCCTTGCTCTACCCCATTCTCTGTGGTGCTCTACCCAGGTATTCTCTGCTCCTCACCTCATTCTCTCTTCACCAGCTTCCCTGTGCTYATTACATTCCCTTAGGATAGATAACCCCTTTCACACATTCACAAAAGCCACCCTGGATGCCCTCAGGTGAATTATTTCTGCTCTGGCCAGCCAGATCAAACCCACACTGCCTCACTGGTGTCTGAAAGCCGCTACAGTTGTCAGATGCCTCCTGATTTAGACTTAGTTCARCACCCCAAAATCATTCCCAGAATTATCACTCAGCAATTGGTCACCATCAGAAGCCTGAGAACAAAGCAAAAGAAATGYGAAGCGTCTCTCCAAGCCCTGTAACACCAAGCCATAACACCTGTCCTTGGGATGGCATTAGGATTTCAGTCTGCCAGTCTCACTCAAGGTGACCTCACAGGAACAAAGGTAAGAAAAACGTGATTTCTTCCCACTTTCGCTACACTTATGCTCTGTGAAGCCAGGCAAGCGGWTTCAGATGAACACTTTAAATCAAAACAAGTAAAAGAGTCCATGTAATTCCTTGTCTTCCCATGAAGTGTGCTCATCTGGCCAAAAACAGCAAAGAACAACAGTGGTCCAGCATGCCCCCTCTGCCTGCCCTCCTGAACTGTGGCTGGGAAAGAACAGGTACAGCAACAGTGYACAGGGACTGAGCACTAAATTACTGGTGAAAAAGTACTTATCAGGAAGAAAAGATCCCATTTTAACGTGGACAGTCTTCTAACTATATTTTTTTCCAARTTTTGCCCATGTTGTGAGGCAGAAAAAAATTGCTCTGCTTGTTCCGTATGTAAAACTAAAGTTCAGTCTCCAATGCAGCACTTTTCTCCAGTTTTAAATGCATTAGAAATACAGCATTAATAAGAAAATGACAAACACGAGGGGAGGACTCATTCCAGAATCAAACTGCACTTGGTAATTTACAAGAAATGGCTTTACACCGGCATTAGCGATACTTGGCAAATTGTATCTTCTTTTTATAGAATGAGAACACAGTCCCACACATATCTTAACCCGTGTGACCTCCCAGGAAGGAATAAAGAAGGACCTGCTCTTCATCCATTTGCTGTTGTTATTAAAACACTCACTCTAGGCACGTGGGAGAGCAGGACAGGAAGGGAAGAAGCCAAACCAAATCCATTGTACCTCACACAGGATTTTTTGAAAGTGCRTATGCATTCACAATGTGCAAAACCAAACAAAAGATAAATGCGAGAGCCAAAAATTAAAGACAAACAAASGACAGAGAGGAATTACTGCTGGGAGGAAAGGGACTTAAAGCGCTGATTAGAAATTTCTCGGCCCACCTCGAGGAGGGAGAAGGGCAGAGAAGGGAAGGAGAGCCTTCTCTTTCCTGCTCCCTTTTGTCTCCCTGCTCCCTCCCCATCTTGCACTCTGTCTCCTAGCCCCTCCACCTCCCAACCCCCACTTCTCTTTCCCAGGGCGGAGTGTACCACTCTGGCTGGATTAGGGCTCCTTACCTTGATGCAGACCTTTCATTCCTTCGCACAGCCAATGGGGAGAGGAAAATCTTGAATCCACGTTTGCTAGCTCCCCCCTCCCCTTGCTTTTCTGTGCATTACATACACTCACACACCTTTGCTTATTTGCTTTCTCTCAGCCGTGAAAAAGGACATCAGMGCCTGATTTATGGCTGGGCAGCAGCAGCTGGAGGGGAGCAGGCGAGCACTGACTGCCTCCATCCCTCAGCACACAGCTATGGATAGATAACCTGTTGCCTGCCGGAAGCCTGTGCCTGCCAGCTCTCCACAGCACYAGCAGCACGCAGTCCTGTCTCAGAATCACAGGGCTAGAGGAAACTGGAAGGTCTTCCCACTGCTGCGGTACCTCTCTCTCTGCATTGACCCTGCATGCTCCAAACGGTSCTCGCTGCCAAGAATCGTGAACCTCCCTCAGTGGAGGGAGAAAAGTGTCAACAGCCCCGTCTTTCAGCTTGATAAAAAAGTCCTGATTAGCCTGACACGTCCAGATAAAGAAGCTCTTTAAAAAGAGGGAGGAATGTAATGTCATATTTAGCTACACACTGTAGTCCTTTGCTGATCCTTGGATGCTATTTATCAGTACACTGCTATGGCWAGCAGGAAAGGATGGTGGCTGAGGGTGCGCAGGCACTCCAGACCAGCTCAGTGAAGTGGGATACATTTGGAAGCAGCCAAACGGCAGGGCAGGAGGAAGGGAAGATGAGCTGGAAGCTGCTGAAGCCCCAGATGAGGCCGYGAAACCCTGGAAGGGAGCAGTAGGCAGGCACCGGTGTTGAAGATGACTCAGAGTGAAAATGCAAGGAAAGGGGTGGGTGGGTAGTGGGAGAGAGGTGTTATGACTAAAACCCGAATTTACTGCTTGTGAATTCTAAATCTGAATAGGAAGAGGGAAGAGGCTGAGGTCTTTTTTGTGGGATACATTGGTGACAGTGGGAAATACATGCCACTTAACCTAAGTGTGTCTGTTTCTTCTTTCAGCCTGTAACCAGGCTGCCTGGCTAAGTCATCCTACTGCAGCTTTTCCTATAGCCTGCTGCTCCTGCTTGTGCCTGGCCGCTGCACCGGCTCACAGGAGGCAGATCATGCCCCTGACCTGACAGGGCTTTCTCCCCGGTTCCCGGCTGCCCTGCCGCTCTCATCCTGCTGTAATCCCTACCCTCTCCTTTCCTCGCTGCCCATCTCTCARACCCTGTCCCCCCTGCCCTCTCCCCATCGCTGAGCCTTCTCTGTTCGCCTCTCCGGCTCCCCTCCCCCGGCCCTCGGGGTGGCTTGCCCGACCTCTTCGGGAGCCGGCGGTCGGCGAGGTGGGCTGGGGGGACAATCCCGTCCTGAGCTCACAAAGGCCTGGGCACAACTGCACCGTCACGGGGAAGGAGCCCCTGGAAGCCGGGGCAGAGGCAGGGCAGCCTCCTCTCACACCTCTGTTGAGATGGCATGTGCGGTCAGGACACCGGGTAAAGGAGAAGTTCCTGCAATTGCTCGGCACGGCACGGGCGGGAGGAGGGAGCCGGGGTTTGTGGGCATCCCTCCCGCGCCGCCGCGGCCAAGGACTCTCCAGCCCCCCCGGGCCGGCTCCCCCCCTTCCCCGACAAGGGCGCGCWGCTCTCCCCCGCGGCCAGCGTGGCCCAAATGCCCCCCGGACCCCGCGGAAAGAAGCCCCGGGGTCCCCTCGGACCTGCCCCGCGCCCCCGGCTGGGCAGGAGGCGCCGGCTGCCCCCCCCCGCCGTCCCCAGCCCTCTCCTCGAAGTCTCCGCAAACTGCACGGCGGGACGCCCCCGAGCAGCGCCCGGCCCCACGCCGGCTCCCCCCGCATCTCCCCAAAACCTCCCAGTTTTCGCCCTCAGCAAAGCCGGGAAGCCCGGCGGGCTGGGCACCGCACAGGGACGTCGGGACCGCCGGGACGGCCGTGCCTCCCTCCCCCCCCCCGCGGCCCTACCTGCGAGCCACAGGAGGACGATCCATCCCAGGACGTGCCCATCCATCTTCCCAGTGTCCAGGCGGCGCGGGG
>NW_026623253.1:3012536-3044724 GCF_030028575.1 Malurus melanocephalus
CGCTCCGCTCCTCCCCCGGGCCGGCTCCCGAGGCCGCCCCCGCCGCTGTCCGGGCGCGGCGGCGGGGCTGGGGCGGGGGGCGGCGGCCGCGAGGGGGACGCGGCTTCCCGAAACTGCCTCGCTTCCCGCCCTTCTTCTCTCTCTCCCTCCGGCAAAGGCGCGTTTCGGTTGCCTGGTGCCGCTCCTCAGCCTACGGGCACCCCGGCACGTTCCCCTGCAACTCCTTCGGCCCCCGGCATCCCCGCTTCTTAGCGGGGYTCTTACAACTTCTCTAGTAAGCGCTTAAAAAGGTCCCCGCCGATCATCTGTCCTCCCCAAATTAGCCAAATGTATACCTTGGGAAATGAGCGTAGATGGTTCCTGTTCTAAATTTCCCTGGGGTTTCCACTTCCAGCACGGGCACTGCAACTAATTACTGTAATTTTAGATAAAGAAAGAGTATAATTTCAGCTGAGGAGGTGTTCTGCCTGTTAACAATGGACAACTGAGTTGCAGGGTGTTGCGTTTTCGTGCCAACATCATACTGGAAGGGGATRGGGGGCTTTTTTTGTTTGCTTTTGGTTTGTTGTGGGGTGAAGTTTTGAGAAAGGGGTCACATGCAGCTAAAACTGACATTTTAGAACATGGATGTTGCTTGGAAATTAAATTATCCTGGCCACACCAAACCCACACGGACACACATGAACTGTACTTAAAACTTTTAAAGTTTCTGTGAAAACTTAGTAAGTCAGTGGAATTATTCGTGGCCCTAAAGCTGGATAAATTAGCATCATACTTTCTTTTTTGGCTCAGCACCACAGAGAAGCACCTTGCAAAATGGCAGTCACTATTCACTGCATCCAGCACAGCTTCCCTTTGAATGTTGTTCATCCTCAGGCATTTTTCTTAAGGGGCTTGGCTGGTGTTTGTAACAGAAGCGGGAATGCTGCAGGCATCAGTGATCCACATGAGAGATAGGAGTACTCTCCAAYTTTGACTCATCTGGAATCTGCCAAGGAACATAAACAATTTTGACTTTTCTAAAGCAAAACGTTTGGTGTGACCTGCTGCTAAAGGCAGCACGCATAGGAATGGCTGCAGTAAATGTGTACAAGCTGTTTACATTCTAGCAGGTGCTTTCCAGTTGCTTGTACACTCCTCATCATTTTACCTTTCAGAATGAACTTCTCTACAGGCAAGATAAGCATTTTCTTAAAAAAAAAAAAAAAGCGTTGAGTGAAAAAATATCAATAATTTCTGAAGGAAAAAGCAAATCAGCATGTTAGCTGTAATAAAAGATGTGTTGAAACATCTTTGGTTGTTTACAAACAGGTGTAGTCCCTCTCTGAGTACAGTTAAAATGGAATGAAGCAAGGAGACAATCCCTCCTAGGCAGCTGATATGTGTTTAAGTGTTTTATTTGGAGCGATTCAATATTATTTAAAAATATTTTTCACATGGAAGTTTATTTTTATTCAGCMTTACTTAAAAAAAAATACACACCCACCCCAATCAGTGTCCTGGTGTTCCTCTGACCTGATACATTATGAATTTAACTGTTTTGAAGTACTAGCTAAAAGTGATTATTCAGAAGTAGGTGCCTGTTACATTAAACAATGTATATATGTGCAGCAGCCCACCGTGCTGTTCTTCAGCACACCAATCTGTGACCCCACTGACTCTGTGCGCACTTGCAGGTGGAAGACAAAGTAGAAACTTTCATTAGGGCCACAAATCCAGCCTCCAGCAATGTGTGATTCCAGAAAATTCAGATGAACWATAATATTTTGCATCAGCTGAGGGCCTGCCTCACCGTTGTTACTTATCTATAGGATATAATCCATGAGAGTTTCTACGGGCTGAGCTAGGACTCCTAAAAGGTAAATACAAAGCTATTTTTCTCTCCCTCCCCTAACCATTTTTCCTGATAACCCTCAAAATTTCAAGTGAAATCCTGGTTCCTTGCCCTTTTGTAACTTAACTAGCCCGAAGTCTGAATCCAAAGTTTCCTGAGATGATGTTGATATTATCTCATCTGTTTAACATTGGGAGCAGTACAATCCCTTATGCGTCACTATTGTTAGCAACTCCTGGGTTTTTTGTTGTGGGTTTTGTTTTTTTTTAACCTACTCCAGCTTTTGCAAGTAAATTTGGCATACATCACTTTTGCTAAACTTTTGACTCACGACAAAGGAAGGAAAGATTTTCAATACAAGGAAGCACCATTGTTTCGCATGTAATGTTGGATTTATATCTGCTTTGAAATTCTCATAAACTCACTATACGGTCCTTTCTCATTTAATGTGAGCTGCCATTTGTATATATCCAAATAAGATGGATGCCCAGGCCCTGAATAGACGTTCCAGATCTCTGCAGACCTTTGATCTCATGATTGCAACATCTGAGCTGGCTTAATTRTTAATGTTGGGATGTTGTCTTTCCTTTTAGCCCAAGACAGAAACTGCATGACTGCAGTTAGCCCCACTTCACCTTCAAACGGTGGGTAAATTCCTACGCAATTAGCCAGATGGCTTCAAGCCACAGCCCAGCAGGGATTCTGTCCTTTGAAAAACAACACACTCAGTCACTTGACAACCTTGATACCGGATGAGCAAATTCCCGGTGTTTGCCCTGCATAATTTAGTCCCAGGCTGAATCGGAGAAYGCCACACTACAGCACTGATTTCACTGCTGATACCGTGACTCGACCTGAAGGAGTTCTCTAAGCGATGGGATCATGAACAAATTGAGCTGAATAACAGGGRAAAAAAACCGAATTCATTTTTACTCATGCTGTAGCAGCTGCTGGCTCTTTTCTCTCCTTGCCAAGTACTTCATTCCTTCCTCCCTCCCTCGTTTCATCCTCCAGTACCAATCTTTTGTGGTAATTTCCTCTGTTGAAATTGTGACTTACAGAGCCAACTTTTCAAGTTACCGTCACGTGGAACGATTTACACCAGCACCTCAGTCAGAATGACCCATCAGGGCAACATCCCTAGAAACCCACTCCGCTGCCTGAACGCTTTCACTCAGTTCAGCCCCCTGGATTTCCCTTATAGAAATTTCCATAGAAACAGTGATTTCAACAGCTTTTCTGGGATGCCATGYTAGATTCAGCCATTAGAGACTGCTCTCTTGATTTAATACTGAGATCAGCACATCGCAGAACTTACTGGGTGACACATCATCAATTCATAGTGTTTAGTGACTTAGTAGCTATCTGAAGAGATAGCTACTAAGTAAACTTTTCCTCATTTGCTGTGTTACACTGGAATCTCTTACTAATTCTTGATAGCTTCACAGCAAGACATTGCTGAAATATATGCACTCTCTGTGTATATTGCTTTTTTTCCAAGCTGCCTGGCTGCATTTGATAGCACAATAATGCAGAGCTTTTACGTCCCATTAACATCAAGAGTGAGTGATATGGATATATAAACTGCTTTTGTCTTTAACCATGATGTTTGTACCAAGAAATGTTTAGAATATTTAATGGAGAAATTTGGCTTTCTCACTACAATGAACCTTCAGGTCTGTAATATAAATTCAGCATTAGAAAGAACCCAAAAGAAGAGCATCCTCCTACAGTATTTACTCCCCTGTAAAAATTTCCCGTGCTGCTCCCGACTCTTTTTTGGACACCAAAAATCATAGGAAGCCATTGCTACACTTATGGAGGGAACCTGAAATTTTCATTGAAGTAAAATATCAGTGGCTTGTCAGCAATAATGTTTTGTGAAGTTATTATATAGGTACAAGTGAATCGTCCCAGCTTACCATCTTTTGTGTGTCAATAATAGTAAAAATACACAACAGGACAAACTCTGCTTGCATATCTACAGATAACCGAGGAAGTTAAACCCTCCAAGATTTTGGTTGTAGAGAAACTGTGGGCTGCACAAACACCTTCAGAGGCTTGGAATTCACAACCTGGACTTCTGTGACTGTCCAATCCAGCTTTCCCAATAAAATAGGCCACATAGTTTTGCCATGCTACATCCAAGTAGTTTGAACTCTAGCCTATTGGTTACAAAAAAGAATCACAGGTTACTTTGGGTTGGAAGGGACCTCACCTTAACACTAATGTAATCTAACTTCACTTTCTAGTACTGCCAAGTTAGAAGGCAGGGCACTCTCAAGGCATTTCTGAAGATGCAATGGTAGACTATGATCAAAGCACCCTTAATATCCTCTCTGGAAGTTCCACAGACTGTTAGTTTGCTATATTCTTGAGCTTACACCAGAACTGGAGAGASCATCTCAGGCCCAACTGCTAAAAGCATGAAAGCAGCATGATGATACTGCAGCATCATCATCCCTGCTTAATATTTGTGTATCCTTCCAGGGATCATGCTGCAAGTATGCCATAACATCACATCTCTTTGGTGAACATCCCACTCTATCATCTATGTTATTAAGTATTCCCCCATTATTTGTATTTATTGCAAGAAACTGTATGTTTCCTCAAAAGATACCAACAAATATTTAGTAGTATGCAGCCAAGAAACGACCTAAGAAAGACCTTAATAAAAAGTGTGATTACAATTCCTCATTTAAAATTACATTTTGAGACATCTTAAGCTAATGCTTTAAACAGGGACTGGATGGTCTTTGTATAATAAATCTTATTCCTTGATTCAGTGTTGTGTGGTTAAATCACATGCCTCACGTGTCTGAATGCATTACCTTTAGTAACCAAACTTAATATCTTTTTGATGCAATTACAAACCAATGTGTCAGAATCTATTTGCTGCAAACCCATGTTAACTGCCATTAATTACATTACTTTTCTTTAATTCATTATTGAAACAAAGTCTGCGTCAAGGATTCTACTCTCTTGCCTAGGATCCCTGTCAATCTGATAGGTCTGTACTCAGGTCATCCTACTTAGGGCCWGATCCCAAAACAAGACTTTGGAAAATTTTTGGTACCTAACATCTAGAGATTGAAATCTAGAGCTAAAAAACCCTCACTCAGCAGCAGACTGAAACTGAAAGCACATGTACAGTCAAAGTTGCCTACACACTTTCAGTTTTCCTTCTCTGCATATCCAGATAGTTCTAAGCACATAGAACTCAGGATTTTGTTTGTCTAACAAACACCCAAGGCAAGGCTTACATATGTTTGGGGTGTCACAGCCAGGTCCTTGTTTTCTACCCGGAAATCTGGTCTTATTAGACATTAAGGATTTCCCAGACTTTGTCCAGGATACTTGGAACAATGTGATGGGTTCACTGGAGCCRTGGCATTAAAGATACTTGAAATTCATGGCATAGAGGGGATGCAGTTGTAGCACACCTGGACAGTTGGTTGCCATGTAYGAGGTTTAGTGGTTCTGGGATGTGCTGGTCACCAGGGTTACAGCACTTGCCCAGCAATTCACATGCATCCCACAACTTCATGACCTGCTTCACTGTGACCCCCAACACAAATGCTAGCATTTCTGAAGGGCAGACAGAAGCGTATCAGCTCTCACTTGAGTTCCCTGAGAAACCTGAAAGAAAGGTGCTGATACCACCCATGAGACAAGAGGTCTAAAACTCAAGAAAACCCTGCTAAGACAGGCATAGGAACAAGGCAGGGTGGGCTTTTTTAAAAAGGCCTTCTGATTCCTAGGCACTCAAAGTCACATCCTTAATCACATAGGTGAGCTGTAAGGCACCCTGCCCTCCTCTTGCAGTCATGGGRCACTGTTCAGAAAGAAATCCAAGATTCACTAGACCAAAAGGTTGAAAGACAAAGCTGCATCTTAAAGTTGCCTGGTTAAATCATTCACTTGGGGAAGGGCAGCCTTCAGGCTCTCATCTCTGAGATGTTTATGCATTACATGTGAAACCATAATAATTACTGGTTTCCACTTTGTATAAMTCTTCAGAGAATTTGTAGGTTTAAAATCTCCATAACCAGGATGAGAAAGAAATCAGCTGTGAGATTATGAGACAAAAGCCTGTTTATGAAACACACAAAAGAGTGCACAGAGACAATGGCACTTGGGTAGTTGGTATCACAACACCCTGCCCTGGATCCTCCCACACCCATCACAAAAGCCCATCAAAGGCCAATTTCCACAAGTTCAAAGGAGAACAGGGACACAATGAGAACCCTAAGATAAAAACTCAGTATAAAGGAAAAAATTCCAGCCTCTTCCCTGGGCTGTCCCAGGAAAGCCTCAGCCCCGGGGTGCAGATTGGCACCTATAGAGATGAGTCAATACCACAGCAACTTTAGGACTGAGGGAGATTGTAWCCTACAGAATAGGACTCATTGGAGGATGCAAGGGAAGAGCATTTCAAGATTGCATAGGAATCCCTGTGGAATGCTTATGGGAGAAATCAAAGGGGAAGAAGGAGAGAGATCAAAGTGATTTGGGAAGGAACAAGTAAGGGGAATAGATGGATAAGGGGATAGAAAGAACCAGCTGTGTATGAAAAGTTTGCTGGACGATGTGCTTATCTGTCATACACAGCCCTTTCCTGTTCCTTTCTTCTTATTAAATTCCTTTATAACTTTATTTTTGAGTAAACTTTATATTTTGGGTGTGTCCATGTGTTTAGGGGTCTGATGSCAGCCTCTGCTCAAGCCATGGGTGGGAGAGTCCACTCGCCTGGGTGACAGTGACTGGACAGACAGGAGTAATTCAACTTAAATGCCATCCCCTGGAGTGGGACTGCAGATAGATGGGGGTCCCTGAGGCCAGGAGCTGGAGTGAGTGAAGGTCTGGGTGCCACTAGCTGGGCCTGGACTGCAGGCACTGGTGTGCCTGGGTGCCAGCAGCTGGAGAGCGCTGAGGGATTGACCAGGATTACTGTCCACTGGACTGGACTGGTGGTCAGAAGCCCACAGTCAGTAATGCCAGCAGGGACCGAGTGTGACAGTGTTAATAACGATCCAGCTGGACCTCTTTGTGAGAAGGTGCTGTGCCCTGAGAGCCAGGGAGGGACAGAGGATGGCTCATCTCTAATGGGAAAACCAYAGGAGGGGCTGGGTTAGGCTGGGAATACTTGACTTCCCTTCACTTGGACCTGGGAGTGTGGAGTTGCATCAGCCCCACCTCTCCTAGAATGATAGATCTGGCCTGATTCCTCCAACATAAACACCAAATATTTCCCTTTGTGGGAGAGTGCTGTAGCCCCAGAGCAGCAGGTAAAGGGGGAACAGCAGATTCTAGTCACTGCCACACTTTTTAGAATAACTTTGCTCATTCTTTCTGACAAAAAGCTGCAAGGAAAAATTATAGCCTTGGATCCTGAATAAATGAAAATACATTCCTGGTAGAAAAGTTCCAGACAGAAAAACGACACAGTACTAGGGTACATAGACCCTATTTTGAGATGCTGGCAAACTCCATGCATTGATGGAAAAGCACAGGCTGGCACAGGAGTTCTCTGGACCATTTATATTGATTTCGTAAATTATTGAGCTGCTTTTCCAAACCCCGGTACCTAGGACTTAGTGTGTAGAACTTAGAGTATTGGCATATTAATTAATTAAATTTAGTCCTTAAAAAAACCCCAAAAAAACAAGTAATATATAAATACTGGCACAACACTTGTTATCTGCTGGAATGGCCCCAGTGGTACAAATGTTACTTTCAAATCAGTGTAAATGGTCCAGAAAAGTCCTATGCCCACTAAGTTAAACAGCWGACAAATTAAGAGTTAAAACAAGAGTTTCTTCAAAGGCACTGRGCTTTCCTCAGAGACCTGGGGAAGAATACTGATGGTATGATGCTCTGAAGATGATCTGTTCCCTGTTTTTTTTTTCTCTGACCCCTCACCCCACATAGGAAAACCCTTTCTCTCTCTGCTGTTTATGAATTTTATTTTCCAACCACACCTCYGGTCTTAGGAGAGCTATTACCAGATCCTTGTGTTTTTCAAACAGTTGATGCACACATTATCTGAATTTCTTTAAAAGGAAGGGCTGCTAAAGGGTGGGTCCCAAAGCAATACACGAGAGAAAAGAATATTATGTGAAGAAAAATAAAACACAAGTGCACAGATGCACTCCTAGCAACAACTCTTAGAGTAATATAACAGGAAACACTTGCCTTTCGGTCTGAAAGAACTAAACTCTGTGCAGATGTTTATATTTACAAGWTACAAGTCATTCCTTGCAGTCTCTCCTCAGAGACTTAGCATTAATGTCTCTGGGACTAGACTGGAATATAAATTATTTTCCACAGCAGTAAAAGTGGTTTTAAAAATGCTTACCTGTTCTCACTGAGGTTATATMATGATTTTCTACATTTTTAATAATGTGATTGATTCCTCCTGTATGTTTAACAGCAAATTTCCTAAGTGGAACAGAAATAAAACTGTTTCACTACATTTGAGCAAGACAGAATAGCCTCCAGAACATGCCAGCATTTTTTAACCCTCAGAGAAACSGTCCACTAGGGAGATGCAAAAGCAATCTGGTCTGATCTTACCTGACAGCAGTTCCAGCTTTGACAAACATAATCAGCTAAGTCAAAGATTTAAGCCTAAACAAYAGCTATCTCATTTGGAGCTGAGAAGACTTGACCAAAGATGAAAAAAGTGGCCAGATTGAGGAAAAGAGGCAGATTTTTCCAGTGATTTGGAAATGCATGGATGTGTTTCACCACCATTTTTATCCTCATGTTTAAGTTTACAGTGAATTCAAGAGGATTCTGGGATAGAGAATTGCAAAGAATCTCCCAAGTCAGTGCTGCACCATTTAYTTTTATTGAGACTGGCTGGATAACTCTACTGAAGATGGCTGYATGAGAAGCAGACAAATGCTGAAAGAGATCCCCCAAAAGCCAGGGGAACAGTGAGGAATGTGGGAGACATCACATGCTCTAGACAAGGAAAACCAGACCAGAAGTTAATCAGGGCCCACACCAAAACTACCACTWCAATAACCCTGACTCATGTCAAATATAGGGTCCTCTGCTCCAGGCAACCAGATTTCTGCAAACTGATTAAACTTTGTTTTAAAGCCAGTTGTGATTACTGACCTGCTGTGATTATCGCTCTGCTAATTTACATTTTTTTTTAACTATGGCCAATAAAGATTATTTGATTTTTGAGAGAGATCAATAGAAAGCTTAAGGCAGGAAGCAACTCTGAGCTATTTATCAAGATGATGCAGATCAGATTATTTCTAGCTTTTATTTTCATCTGAATTGTGGCTCTCTGTGCAAACTTTCAGTAAAGGAAGTGTTAGTTATCTCAACGAGACAGATGAAAAGAAAAAACCCCAACAACCACAAAAAGCAACCCAAAACCACAAAGAGAGATTCTGAACAGCAGCCTTAGTTTTGTGTAGTACGAGCTCCCAAATTATTTTTAATAAACAAGTTTGCCTATACAAGTGCATACATGCCCACTCACCTCCTCCACTTTCTGTCACATGTCTCAAAACCAAASCCAAGGTTCTTAAGTGAAGTTGGTCTCCACTTTTTGCCCACTCCTTCCTGAACCTAGTGCAAGTTCCTGCTCCTRTGGGGTATTTATCCTTCAGCACCCAAAGAACATAAAAAAAAWAAAWTAAAAATGGCAGCCCTGCCACACTCTTATCAGGAGCTGCTGTAAGGCTATTGTCTATAAAATTCAGATTCACCTATGTGGTGTACAAGTCAACAATTACACACTCGAGAGAGGCATTGGATTATTAAGTATTTTGGAATTGCACRAGCCTGGGTGCTCAGTGGTATTCCACAAATCAAGCACAGCACATCAGGCTTTCCACACCKTAACTTACACACAAAACTGTTGTGTTAGTAGCCTCCTAAGTACAACCCCTTTATTACCATAATTATTAACCAATGGTAATTATTGTAATTAATTACAATAATGTAATGTAATTGCAAATAATGTAATCCCATCTAACTTYTGTGCATGCTCAGGGAAAGGATCTTCAGCTGGGCACGGGTCTTTTTGACCTGGAGGTGTGATTTTTAATATTATAATGAAGGTCATTTACCTCTATCCAGATGTATTGAAGAGGAACTGGACCAGTGGACCTGGCACTGGATGGTGTGGTTTTGTGGTTTAGGGGTTACTGTGACAGTGCTGCGTTGATGGTTGGGTTGGAGCATCTTAAAGGTCTCTTCCAACCTTGATTATTTTAGGATTCTGCACAATACAAGGACCTTGAGCCTTTTGCCAAGTTGGCAATATATACATCAACACCTTGATTTACTTCACCCAGCTTGTTAGCTCCAGGATGTGCTTCATTAAGAGGGGCTAACCACCACCCATTCCACTGATATACAGTAGCTTGTTTGACTGTATGAAAGAGGGCAAATCTAGGCTGGATATTAGAAAGAAATTCCTTATTGTGAGGGCAGTGAGGCACTTSACCAAGTTGCCCAGGGAAGTTGCCCATCCCTGGAAACATTCAAGACCAGGCTGGRCGGAGCTCTGCACAACATGGTCTGGTGGAAGGCGTCCCTGGAACTACATCATTGTAATGTCCATTTTAATCCCCTAACGTTCTGTGACACTTAGAGCTCGTTGTCTGCTATCTGCCCCGCTGGTAAATCCCCTTTATCGATGAAGTTCAAACGCGGGTGCACAAGCCAAGCTCTCCATGACACGCCCAGGGCAGGGCGCGGCCCCCGCTCCATCGCCATAATGGCGGCCCCGCCCCCGCCGCCGAACCGCGCGCGCCCCGCCCGGCCCTCAGGAGAGCCCGCGCTGCTGCCGCGTGTGGGGAGCGCCCGACGCCGAGGCCATGGCGCAGCGCGACCGCTCCCGCAGCGCCTCTTGGTCCTTCGTGCACGACGGGCTGCCCACGGCCCGTGTGGCGAACGCCATCCCCCACTGCTCCCAGACATTGGCGGTGAGGGCGGAATGGCGGCGCGGCCTTTTCGTGGAGGGTGSGCTGGCAGGCGGCTCGGCGCCATTTCAGATGGCCCCGCTGAGTGGCCTCAGGTGGCTGTGCCGTGCGTCCCTCAGCGYGGGGCAGCTCTGGTTCGTGTGCCGTGGGTGAGATGGTGGCATCCCTGGCGGGCAGGAGTAGGTCCAGGAGGTCTCTTGCTTGTGGCTTGCCCTTGTCTGGAGATCCTTCACCTTCACCTTGCTTCGTGTTTTGAATCGGGGATTATGGCGCTGTTGGGAAAGAAGCTGCTGGAAGTGTTTGAGTCGCTTTTGGCAGCCTCTGATAATGTCTTTTGGAAATGGCAGGAGTGATTTCTTACACATGGCATTCGTTGGTTTTTGGGACTACTGGAAGGAAGTGGTAAAAACCTATGTATAATAGTTAATTTTTCTTCAAGTCCTTGACAGAGGAAGAAAAGACAATGTATGCAGAAAAGCCTCGTAAGTGGAAAGGGAGGAAACATTCTCAGAAGGCAGTGAACGAGGTGAGTGCTGAGAATGGAACACCTCTCAATAAGGAGTAAATGGTGTTGGGCTGTGGTCAGTTCCATAGGATGCTGCTGAAGTTCCACCTGCTCTCCATACTCTCCAGCCTCTGGAGGTTATGGCTACAGTAGTAGCCCATACCATTATGAGGGTTGTGCAGATAATTGTTCTAATTTGAATTGAAAGTATAAATACTTTATACCTTTTTGAACCAGTTTGTTCTTTTGGGCTCTTTTACTAAGTAAAATGTAGTTCTAACACTCTAGTTTTATGTTTAACAGTACTTTGCAGTGCCTGATTTTTTTTTTTWAATTTATGCTGTAAATTTGTGTTACTTCGTGTCGTAGGTCCATGATGCTTTTGCTTTGTGGGTGTCATTGGTTTAGGTAGTTCTTGTCTGATGGCCTGAAATCGCATCTTAGAGGCAGCTGATTTGTTGCTGTGTGGTCAGCCAGTTCAATTAAATGTTGCAGCCCATTGGCAAATGGAATAATTACACCTTGCTGCTATTTTTAGGATGTTGGAGAAGGTAGTAATACTATGTGGAGGACAATATAGAAGTAGGCAAGTGATTAAAGCTGAGTGTGTGTGGTTGTGGTTGGAAATAATGCTGAACAGATCACTTCTACTATGTACTGCCTTGAAAAGGTGTATCTCTTTGATTTGTTTGTTTGTGTCTCTTTTCCTCTCCCAGCACTTCCCTGAGGCAGTTACTTAAGAGTTTGAGTTATGTGAAGTGTAAGAAAGCTTGTTTTCTTTCAGTCTTTGGTAGTGTAAAAACTTACGTCAAAAGAAAGAGTGTCTGAGTAAATGGATAATACTGCATTTACTTCATGCTTTATTACTAGATAATGAYTATAAACTATGAGTTAATGGTGAGGATAAGTTCTAGGACTTCAAAACACTTACATGGTGATTGAGGGAAGGACAAAACGATCGTAGTTTGGAGTAACTAGTAAATATGGATTAGTAAATTTAGGCAACCTATAGTAGAAGGAAGGTGTTAGGTAATGTTTGCTGATTTGGGGGGCCTGCCTGTTTGGAAAGAAGCTGTTTGAAATGTGATCATCGTGTCATTTAGCAGGCTACGGGTGTATAATTAGTGTAACTCCATTTTTAGATATCATAGAGAACCAAGTAAAGTGACAGGTAAGTYATAAATGAAGGCTTCTGTATTTCCTTCCACAAGTTACACCATATTGGAAGACTGGAATCAAGGAGGGGAAAAGTTGCTTTACCAAAACAAAGAGCACTGTCTTTACTGTATCAGTGGAAATAGGGAAATGTGTATACATGAGATTATGTGTGATCTCAGTTTATTAATCCCAGCCTTGTACACAGACAACCACAGTTACTTTGTGTAGTGAAAGGTCATGTTCCTCTTTTGGAGGTGGCCAAGGCTTACTTAGGTGGGAATAATTTGTCATTTTGTTTTAAATARTTCAAATTGACAACTAATTAACTTTGGCTGAGATAGTTACATGCAATCAGGGTACCTGGGTGTGGATGTTAYTCCCACTTTGGGTTTGAATGATCAAGTTTTCTAAGCCTGCCAGGTTTGTTTTCCCATCCTGTTAGAAGCTTATTGTTCATGAGTGAATTTTCAGTGCTTAATGGGCATACATGCCCCTGTTCCTTGCTCTGTCCTAGAGCAATCTAGTGACTTCCTTAAGGCTTTATCAAGTTTTATGAACCTGGTTCGTAGTCAACTAACATGTGTGCCAGGTGCTTTTTTCATAAAACTTACAGAAAAAAGTTTTAAATTCCAATTTGAAGAGTTCCTTGCCTCTTACAAGTGGTTGAACCTAAGAAAATACTTTTTWATATATTACATTTTGTAAATTTAGCTGTAGTTCTTTAAAGTTGTAATGGGTTGACAGAAGTRCTGAAATCTTGCTTTCCTGGCCTACAAGTATACAGGCACTTTTATATATGAACTGTTTCACCTAACCTATTAGTGGATGTTGCATTTTCCTCTGATAAAAGGAGCTGAAGGACTTTATTTGGGTTGAGGACACTGTGGTTTTTTGCTTTTTTTTTTTTTTTTTTTTTTTTTTTTAACTTTATCTTTTCCAGACGCGTAATCTGACTGATCCAGTTCCTGCCCCTCTGACCATGAAGATGCCCAGTGTTATTCCTTTGCCAGATGCCTGTTCTCTGTCTTGGAAGAATGATCAGGGTATGGTGATCTTAAAGCAATTGATCCTGGTAGATGAGAGCTTGCCCTTTGAGGTTGTTCTCAAAGGTACCTAGACAGAATGTAAACAGTCTGAACAGCTAAAAGTCATCTGTGTCAGCTGTTTGTTTTACTCTGTGGGGCTACTGCTGTAAAAGGTAGAGGGGAAGTCAGGGCAAATACCCCTTCTCCCCCTAACCTCCAAGAATTCTATCGTCTCGATTTTTTTAGCTCAATGAGAGTATAGCCACTAACAGTTTCTTAACAATTACTTTAAGGTTTTTAAGAAAAAGGTATTTTTAAAGTTAAAATCTACATTTATGGTTTGACAAGGCCTGATCCAAGTTCAGTATAAAAGAATACTTGTACCAGTTTTAAAGGGTGAAGAATTGTTAAATATCAAAGTTTAAAATTTATATGGTACAGGTATTAAATAAAACAAGGGCCTGGCCTTGCTGAGAGAGTGAAAAAGGCAGTATACACTCTGCCCGTGTCTGTATAACATCCTGACTTGCTTCCTTATTGAAAAAAAATCTCGAAAACTAACCTTTCTCACCTGTACCCTGTCTTTAAATGGATGTTTTAATTGGAGTTGAGTAGTGAACACRTTTGTAATCTACCCAATGAATATTGTGTTATTCTGAAAAATGATAAAAGATAGTGCTTAGAAAGGTAAGTCAAGAAGCTAATTCATACAAGCTGTATCTGCTACGTGGTTAAGTCTCAGCTCTAGCTTTTTGCCTTAGTCTCTTGAACTGTTTCCATGTTGTCATGGTTATGGGGGAACAAGRAACAGTAGCTTCATAAAAAGTGAAATACTTATTAGTGCCCTCTGTCCCAGGGGTCATTCTCCCCTGTCATTGTGATGCAGATCTGATTGGGTTGATCATGCTGGCTTGAGTTGACACAATTGATCTTTTAGCTGAATGAGAAGCATAATGATAAAGGATAATTGAGATACATTCCATGATGCTGCTCTTAATATTTCTCAGTTAAAGTTATATATAGTTCTCTGTAGCTATATCCATTTTTTCATAATGTAGGAGAGGTGTCTTTCCTATGACTCCATAGCTTGTAGCGTTTAAGACCCACATAAGGGAGCGTGACTATTCAAGCTTAGGGCAACTGGTGTTAAATGTCCTAAAGTTTGGAATAAAAAATTACTTATGTGTAAAGACAGTTACATGTCTCTATTATTTAGTAGTACAAGTAGGATTTTTTTGATGAGGGGCTGAAGTTTAGAGTAAGAATTAAAGAGCTGTGTTAAATTTCAGTGAGGACATTGTGACAGTCATGAAGAGAAGGATTAAAGTGTATTTTAAAACGTTTTTCATAGTTGGATACTTTTTTAATTAGTAAATGATAAATCTATTTCTTAACATTAGTGTTCGGTATTCTTACTGTGTTGTTTGGGAGCTCATTTGGTGGAGAAGCAATCCTTTTAATTAGCAGACTTCTCATCGTCTTGCCACACAAAATTACTACCAACTCATTTAAGTGATGTAAGGTGACAAATTGTACTTGTGAGGCTGTTCTGCAGCTACTGATTTCGTTTTTTCATAACCTTGTTTTCTGATAGGGCAAAGACACCTATCCTTGAAAGAAATCGTAGTTCCTGTTGGATTCCTTCCAGGCCTCTTAATATCTTGTGGTTTGGAGGTTGGCTTTTTTTTTCAGTTGCTTTTATTTGTTGGGCTTTTTGCCTGATTTTTACATATGGTGGCATCTCTGGAAGGTGTATCAGCACTACCAGTGTGCCTGAATTCTCCATAAGTGTTGTTATCTTGTCATCTTGGATACAGAGGGGGAGCTGTGCCTTTTACTTGTTTGTTACCATGCTTCATTACAGGAGAAAATTCACCAAACCTTTCCCTGGATGAGGTGAGGCCAGCATGGCTTTCTGTAACCTCTGATGGCTTGTCTGAAAATGGTTTTGTTCCTTTTCAGATGTGGTTGCAGACATCTTCTATTTCTTGGACATTTACAGCTATGGGAAGCTGCCACCCCAGTGTGAGCAGCGTTTCCTTCCCTGTGAGATTGGGTGTGTCAGGTACTCCTTACAAGATGGAATCGTGGCTGATTTCCACCACTTCATAGATGCGGGTGAGTTCCAAGAAAGAAAAGTATTGGGGTGAGAGGGAGGCTTTCTGGTGCCATTGCTGCCCAGGTTAGATTTCTGGTRTTAAGACAAGTTATTTCTTTGTCTATAAGTGGTCATACTACTTAAAATATCAGAGCAGTGCTGATTGCTTCTGAAGAGAATTAGTGTTAGAACTTCATGTAATTCCAAAGAGGGTAGACTAAATGCCAGAGGGCCTTCACATGTTTGTGCTTTAGATTTCATGTCAATGAATGTTTCTTTTCATTAGACCCAAACACACTGTACCACACACTTTGTTTTTTAAAATGCATRTAACTGAAGATAACTTTTCCAAAAATAGTTGTGGTGTAGTTGAGAGTTTAGGATCTGGTGGTAGTGGTGTTGGATGATGATTGTACTTTTTCTCTCTTCTGCAGAAGTACCACCACGTGGTTTTCTCTACCACTGCCAGGCTGCAAGTGAGTATTAATGGAGAAAAAGGATGGTATGTAAAGGTGTGCRGTTTTAGACTCAGCTTACCTGATCTCTATCAAATGTTTTGTAAATCTTGATAGTCCTTGTGTGTATCTTCAGCATGACATGCTAATTAATAACAGGATAACTCAAAGATACTGCTTTATATTTAAAAGTTATGTTTCGCAGCTTTACATATATTAACCAAATGAAAATATCTACACCGTTGTTGTCTGACTTGGCCTGCCTGTTTCCTTTGTGACTCTCAGTAATGTTTATAGAGTCCAGTTTGTTTCTATTAKGACACTTCCTCTCCTTGTGTACTGAGAGAACAAACTTGGCCTGTGTCAGATACTTGGATAATGACTTTTTAAAAGGGGCAAGAGTGTATGTTTGCTCACAACCCAGACCTGCTGACAGAAGCAAGGTTTTGGTAGCTTTATCACAGATGCTGTCTGTGGAGAAAAGGAGTGTGTGTGTTTGTGTACATATATGTATACAGAAAAATAAAAAAGGGGAGGGAACTGCATCACTTAAGGAAACGGGACGTCTCATAACTGTAGGTTTTGTTGTTTTTGTTTTTTTCCTGTCCCACTTCYCCCCTCCATTAGGTGATCAAACTCATAAGATCCCTATATCTGGGTTTCACCTTCCTCGTTCTTGTTATGAAGTTGTCCTACGGGAACTTCTGGAGTTTGCCAAGCCATCCAGTGGTGCTCAGCCTCGCTTTTTCTGCAGGGTATGGTCAAGATCAAAGCAAAATGTTCTGAATCTCAGCTTCTGCTTTCACTCCTGTTTGACTAAGGAGATATTTCAGTCTAAAACCTAATCAGTGTGCATATCAATGACCAATGACACTCTTTCCAAAGTGTTCCAGTTCCTTGTGGGAAAAAATGGCCTCTAGAAGCTAACCTTTTTATAAAGCAGAGACCTAATTTTCTGCCCTCTTATTTTCAGCCTGCAGTTCTGGCTCTAATGTACTGATGAACAGGGTCTGTTGTTCTCTGACATTGTTGTGACTTTRGTTAAAGGCTCCTAAGATCTGACTTAAATTGGTTGTGCTCAGTAATAGTCATAAATCCTGCTYTTTTGAAGGGATATTTTGACGTTTTCATGACTCTTTTCCCCGTGAGAATAACATGTGTCTTAAATTTTTGCTCAAGTTTCATTTTCYGGGGAACAGAACAAAATGTTAGGATTCAAAAGTGTTTAAATTTAATGATAGGTATATTATGTTTCAATTCCATTGAAGGCTAATCTTAATCCTTAAAAGGTAGGGAGGGTCAAGATCTTGGGCTCCATTTGTARATATAGGGCTCTGAAGAAATATGCACGAAATTTGTTTCCTCTTCAAGATAGTTGTCAGGGAGATTACATTCAGTCCTACAAACAATTTTGGTTTGGAGGTGACTTTTCCAGATCTAGTCAGAAGTCATGCAGGTGTTAGAATTACATACCRTACTCCTCTGAGGTGACAGAAACTCTCTTTGCTCTAGTCTGATGACAGATTCCGGATTAACTGGTGTCTCGGTCGGATGGCCAGCATCACAGGTAGGAAATGGATTATTTTAGTCRTTCCTTCTCCCCTCCTTCCCCCAGAAATAAGGGGTGTGTAATCATGGACAGCTGTATTTGTCTGAAAAGTGTATCTCAAAAGCTTTCATAAAAGCTGGTGCTGATACCTAGAACTGCTTTGCATGCTTCTTCCACTTCTTTCTCCCACTGCTTTTTAGGAAGTCAGGTTTTATTAAAACTACTGGTGGAATAACTTTTGGCTTTGATGCTATGATAAGAGGCTGGACAGTGAACAGGGACTGACTGAGAAATGAGCTGAGCAGGATATTCGCTGACTCTTGTTCTCCTGGCTGGGATTTTCACTGAACTGTAGGCATTGAGAGCCATTGGGAGCTTTTGGCTGTAGAGGACCTGATCGTAGAACTGTACCAGAAGAAATACCAAAAGGAGCCATCCAAGACCTGGATGTATAGAAAATTGGATGTCTGCCTGTGGGATTTCTCCACTAACACAAGGTATGTTGGTGGTTCTTTGTGTAAATGTGCCTGCTGTCAGATTCTTCTGTGTTTGTRCAGGAAGTGATATTTGCTTGCAGTGTTGCAGGAGCATGTTGGGTGATCATGCAGTTAATTTAGAAATAGACTTCAATGTTTYCTCTGCTACTGTTGTAAGAAAAGAAGCATTATTTTGACCTTAAATTTCAGTAGATTAAAAAAAAWTCTCATACAAATTATTCTTGGACATCTGCTTGGAATATGGATTTTAAGAGCCATTGGGTTTATCGATGTAACTTGGGTCTTTTTATAGTCAGGCAGTTTTCTATTTCCATGAGTATCTTCACATTAGAGGAAAACCTTAAAGGGAATGGAAAAATCTACTTTTAAAACACACATTTGGAGAGAAAAGTGAGGATGTTTATGTTATGAGGAACTGTTTATGCTATGAGGAACTATTTCCCATTAATTGGAAACTTGAAATGGTTCAAATGGTTTAAATTCCATTTGTCTCTTAGGGTTCTCTTTTCTCCCTGCCCCCCAGCTCAGCATGAGGCAGGTTGCCTGATAAGCAGACCTTTAAACTCTGCATAAACTACTTAGAGCAAAGCTATTGACCGCTGTGAAATTTTAAAGGTACTACACAGTAACTGCAACAAAAGGTACCATCTTTAATATTTGTTCCTATTCATCTGACCAGACAACGGCTCTTGTTGATTAACAATGTAGGTGCTTCTGAAATAAGCCTGAACTTCATTTCATGTAGGTGCAAGTGGCATGAGGAGAATGATATAATGTTCTGTGCTCTGGCATCCTGTAAGAAAATTGGGTGAGTTTTGCTAAGGAGTTGTCTCCAGCATGATGACTTCTATTTTGTTATTATTGGAATGTTGAGAAAAGTGTTAATTACATTAGAATTCACTCTTTGGCTTCAGAGGTATTGTCAGTATGCTCCAGGATRTCTCTACTTTGGAAAGTTTTATACTGCCTGACAGATAATGTAGATACATAAGGTTGCATAATCTTTCTGGTGTGGAGAAAGGAAAAGTAAATAATTTGGAAACAAGAAAATGCCATTTATCAATGCCTGATCTCAGCTGACAGCAGTAATAGCACTTAGAGACACAATAATAAATAGTCTTTCATTCAAAAAATTTGTCATGGACTCCTGTGCCCTGAAAAAAAAAGTTGCTTTTCACACTTCCAAATGCGGCATTCAATAATGTGGGGTAATAGTGTGCAGACTGGTAGTCTTGGAAGGATGCAGGGGTGCTGCCATAAAGTCCTCTGGCATCTGCTCTGTGCATCTCGGGCTCTTGGTTGCTGTTGTTTGCCAGTTGAAGAATTTAAAATGCTGTGCTTCCACACATCAGCATTACCTCTTAGTCAAACTTTTATAATTTTCCTTTTTTCTTGGTCAAGTTACTGCATCAGTCAGTCTTTTGCTAGTGTGTATGGAGTCCCACTAACAGCAGCTCACCTCCCTCTCCAAGACTCTTGTTGTGATCAAAGCACAAACACCAGGATTGTGAAGCTGGATGGTGGACGTTTCCAGGTGAGATTCTTTCAACTGACACCCTATTTTAGGCGGGCTGTTTTGTCTTTGGATGCTGTCCTTTGTGACGTATGTTGGGCAGACTGATGAACTTGCAGGGTTTTGACCATAATTCATAGTGGTGGTTAGTGATGTACATTTCATGTTAGCATGCATGTATACCTTATTTTGAATGCTGGGTTTGTTTTTTTTTAATACAGAAAATGAAAGCTGAGAGTTCTGGATGTGGCAAACCTTTTGGTTCTGCAAGACAAGATCAAGAGTTTGTTCCTTCTAATCGTGAGTTGGAAACTTACAYGTTTTTTTGAGGAAAGAGGTCTTTAAACTTAATCCAGTTGTTGCTTTTCAAATTTCTGGGCTTAGATGTTGCCACTAAGTGGTGCATGGTTCTGTGTGAGCTGTGCTTTTTCTTGTGTATGGATTTCTCTGAATTTCTGAAGACACAGGCATGAAGAGCTGCCCTTTTCTTACTGGACAGAATTGTAGGGTCAAAAAAGTCTCTTAAATCTAGTTTTTCTTACAAATATTGTTCTCTGATTTATACCCCCTTTTCTGCTACATAAAAAAGCCATTCTCATATGCCCAGGTGTTTTGAGGCAAGGCCATCTTTAAAATGCTCTCCTTGCTCTTATATCATTGTATGTGAGACTCAGCTGGTCCTTGATGCAAGTGTTCTGTCACAACTCAGTTAAAACACTTCTCGTTTAAAGTCTCTTTGCAGACAGTATTTTTTTGTAGAAGGTCTGTGAGCTCAGTTCATCTGGGCAGTTCATGGCTAGCCTTCAGTGGAGCAGAATCAGGTTTGCAAGATRAATAACTAAGAATTCTGAGTTTGCATCTTGATTCTTGCAAATAGATTAATGCTGAATTAAATTCTGAAACTGTTACTTGGAAATCACGATCTTACTGTCTTGGTGTTTGTAGAGGACACAACCTGCCTGACTTTTGTATTGGAGCAGTTGAATAGGTTCAGCTCCACAGCATATGAGGAGCAATTCCATTAATTTATGCAAGCTTTAAAAGCTGATTTTACTTGCAAACTGTATTTAACTTAATAGGTCATTCTCCACGTGGTGTGAAGACTTCCCCTTGTGGAACAAGTGTTGTACAAGGAAGAGGAGTTACTCGATTGCTGAGAAGTACATCTGATCTATCCAAGTCTTTCAGTAATTGAAAATCTTTTTCACATCCAGGACAGCTGTAAATTCTAATTTTCTTTTGTTCCCTAAAGTAACTAAGTTTCTCCAGACTGCAGTTTTTCATCATCTGTGCAAACCTTGACAGTCCAAGTTTTTGTTAGAATGATTAAACTATTGACTGGATTTAAAGAAGATAAAAATCTTGTTCATTATCTACAGGAAGATTTATTTTGAAGGGACCCGAGAGTCACATCTTTAAAAATGYATGCTATGGTACTTTTGTTTCTTAATGAATGGAGTGCAAATTCAATTGATTAATCAGTATAATTGAATTAGGAGAATTCTTTGGTGACCAMTGTGACTTTAAACAACTTAAACTTTTTGCTTTTTCTTTTTAAAAAACCATCCCTCTCCTACATGTGGTAGATAGMATTTCAGTGTGTAACAATCTTGCTCCAAAAAATGATGTAGGGGAAGAAGTACTGAAGGTGTGAAGGACTGCCCTAGGGGAATYAATGAAAGGTCAATAATCCTGAAGGTTTGCTATAATCTGTTGGCTTTGGCCATGAAGAATTTGTGTGGTCTTTGAAGGCAAAACAGCAGACTTGTTATAAAATGTCTGAAAGAAATASTGTGGCAGATTTATCCATCTGTTAATGTTCTAGAGGCATAGGCTGTATTATATAGATCAGAAACAAGTACAGCATAGATTTTTTTGTTGGTTTTTTTTTTTTTCCTTTTTTCATCAGTTTTCCTTTTAAGAAATGCAGTCCCTCAAACTAAGAGACTGAAGAGAAGTGTAGGTGTTAGGGGGTCAGGGTGTTTTTTTTTGGAAGGAGTATCAAATTCAAACTGATAAATTTCACAAGAGTTTAGTCAGGCTGGGTAGATACTAGTTATAATTATTTGAGGGCACATTAAAAAGTGGGAGATGGAAGTTAGATGTTCCTTTTCATGGAGGTAGTGCTTGAACTAGTCCCTAAAAAGTTGTCTGTCTGAGCCTTGTGCTTAGTCCATGTGTCTCCTTAGCTAGTGCTTCTCCGAAAGAAGAGCCTATTTTGTTGTTTCTAGGTTTTGTACCAGCAGATGTCCAGTTTTGAAATACTATTTCCATAGCAACTATGGAAAGATGGAAATGTGTGAAGATTTCATTCCTTGTAGGTTCTGAAACTCGAGATGGTTCATTCCCTTGAATAAGGAAAAAACCCAACAAAACAAATGCAAGCAAAATCCAGAATGCAGCCATAATAGAGTGTTTATTTGTGCATATAGAAAAGGCCATTGCTGGTTTAGTTGGAAACGTATTAGCATTGCTGTAAGGCCAGTTGAGCCCTTTCTTCCAATATTTTAGGATCACTGA
Source organism: Malurus melanocephalus (assembly GCF_030028575.1). Taxonomy (NCBI): domain Eukaryota; kingdom Metazoa; phylum Chordata; class Aves; order Passeriformes; family Maluridae; genus Malurus; species Malurus melanocephalus. The sequence continues at coordinate 3,034,645 of NW_026623253.1, forward strand.
AGCATTTTTATTCGTACCTGTTCACCTGTATCACTGAATTGTGTCAATTGATTCTGTATTTCCTTCCTTTGGGGCTGTGGTTCTACCTGCTAATTTTCACTGAATAAGGGACAATAAAGCTCTAAGGCTTCAATTTTCCAGTGAAGCACCTGGGAATGCTGTAACAAGACTGACAGTGTCTATCAAGTAATGCTAAAGGTTTTTCTGCATTTGTATAGAGTTGTTCAAGTTCTTTAACTCCAGCCATTGCTGCATTGACATTTCAAAACATACAGAACTGTTGTCTTTGAATTTTTGGAGTTCAGTGTTGCAATAAAAGTTTGTTTCAGTTATTGCATAGGAGAAAATTCATTAAAATTATTATAAAATACTCCGTGTTAAGTACACAAACCTAAAAACATTTGTTACCAAGCTTAATGTATTACATGCCAAGGCTGAGATAAAGAATCTAAGCAGAAGTRGGGAAATAGCATTAGGATTCCATGGCATATCTTCTCACCTGTAAATCAAAATGGCACATAAGCTGTAGAAGATCTAATTATTTGCTATAGGCAGTGAGTGGACTGTTAGGTAGGGCAGTAACTGTCTTAGTATAATAACCAACAACTCTTAGTGGGTCTTTTTGGTGGTGAAAATCATAAGATGTCTGTGATTACAGTGAGTGCACTAACTTCATGTAGTCCATTTCAGACTGTTATTCTGCATTTATAGAGGGGGAACCCTAATAGCTGTTGAAGAATGATAGAAAACTCTTTCATTTTGGAGCTCTGCTTCTCTTAGCTGTTTTGTAATTTACAACTCTGATTTCTCACAAAGTAAATTCTGAAAAACAAGTACAATAAAGTAATGCTTGTCTCCATTACTTAGAGGAAAGTGAAGATGAGGGATTACAACATTAGCCCACTGTCTTGGTTTGAAAGATAGGTGTCTGCYAAGGAAGGTGGGGATCTCCCTTGGAGTGKAGAATATGATCCCCCTTCTTTCCGAATTATTGTAACTTTGAAATCACGGGGTTTTCAGACAAAAATATGGGAAAACAKATACCAGTAAAGAACTGTTATGTATGACAAAGCAAACAAACAACATAAACGGCAGCAACAACAAACAAAACCAGAATCCAGTACCAGGCTCCGCTGGGCTGTCCCACGCCCTCCCTGTGGTGCAGGCAGCCRGCAGGGGGCGCTGAGGGCTCCGGGCAGGGTGGGTGCAGTGATTCCCCCACGCCAGCAGGGGCGCTGTGGTCCAGGCTCAGCCACCTCTTTCCCTCACGTGGTGATGGCRGCCAGGCTGGATGGCGGACCAAAATGCAGAACCTCGGACCCGTGGCTGCAGCTGGCTGGCCCAGGGTAACGAGCAAGAGGTGGCAGAAACTGCAGCTGTGGCAGGAGCTGTGGCGTGTCCTGACAGATGACGGTGTGGGGTTAGAGTGCAGCAGAAACCCTGAGCAGYGGCAGAGGAAAACCGGCGGGGCTGAGCAGTGGCAGCTGCGTTTCTGAACAGCGAAAGGCTCCCACAGAGGGGGAGGGGTTCGGGGTCCCGGGTTTTCCCTCGCGGCACCTGAGCAGACGGTGAGAGTCCTTTCCAGTGAGATAGGGTGTTAATAATATAGTTCAGTGGCTTCTCTTCCGAACAGATCCTCACGGTAGGAGAGAAGTGAGAGACGAACTCTGCAATGGCGCTGGCTTCTTCCTGCAGCGACTGGAGACCATCTCCCCTCCAAATGCCCAGAGAGCTAGGAGCTGCRCCCAGCCCYTTTTTCTCCAGCCCAAAATCTTGTGGGATTTTAGTCCCTCCAAGAGACCATTGCCCTTTCCCCCCCCCCAATAAGGCAGTGGCCAGCTGCCCCCTTCCTGCAGAGCTGGGCTAGTTCTTTTGTCTTTTCTTACATACTGGTCGTTATTGTTTCTTAGCAACAGATGGGACTAAATTCCCTAACAGRAATCAAAAGGAAAAATCCTAACTTCCACTTCCTAAGTGCAAGGAGTAGTACTGATAAAGCATAAACTGTGTCAAAATCAGGACAAAACTCTCCCCARTTGCATGGCAAAATTCTCAAAGGGAAATAAGACCAAGTTAAGACAGAATGGCTCTTGAGCAGACTTTGGTGCAGCCTGGAAGCTTTAAACATGTACTTTCCAAGAGGTAAAAAGTAATGGTGATAGTACTCTGCATGTAGGTGTTTGGTACCASGTGTTGAACTGGCTCAAGAGTTGTTTAGTAAACATCTGAGAGATTTTATCAAACCTGACTTTCTGCTCTCCTGTTAGTGCAGTTTACTCATTCCCCTGACAAGAATGGGTAAAAGTCATCCTGGTTTAACATATTGTAAAGTTACTAGGTATTTTTGCTCTTGTAGTAATGCTAGATGAATGGTTGAATTGTGCATTGCCACTAAAAGTTTTGACCAGAGCAGTTGTCTGAGGGTCATGAAAACAATGACTRTAGTGACACCTTTGCTGATCTAGTCTACATCAGTATATTGATGTGTAATATTCTTTTACGTTCTATTTGGAGTAACTGATATTGAAAAATAAAATGTGTTAATATAGAGTAAACAGCAGTTGGTGCTGTTTTAATTTAACTGTTACTTAYACTTTGCTGGCTTGTCCACCTTCTTTCAGTAAACTGCAGAAACCAGGTATGTGACAGAAGATCCTGCTGGCCCCTGTCTCTGCTCCAGCATTCTCATATACATGCATGAATACTATAGATAAAGCAATACCTGGTTTTGACATCTTTAATTTGAATTTTGTTTTGGAAGGCTGATCTTAAGGCTCAAGGTGAAGGTGGCCTTAGTTTGTCCTTCATGACCACTGCCCATTCCCACTCAGCTGCAGCTGCAGACATTCTTCTTGCCCTTTGTGTGCTTCACCAGATGGGGCTTTGGGTGGGCTTTGGCTTTCCTAGCCCCATACCTGCGCACCCACACAATACTGCTCTATTTCTCCCCTGTCACTTGTCCCTGCTGTTGTCTCCTGTGTGTTTCTTTTTCACGGGTGAGTTTTGTCAGGAGCTCTTTGACTTGTTTTGCTGTTTTGSAAGAGGTGATACTTGAAAAATCAGCAGGCTCGCCTGGATCTCATTCCAGCATTTTGTGCTACAGGAGTCTTCCAGGCAGTTCTGTGAACAAGACCAAAGACTGCTCTCCTGAGGTCCAGGGCTGTGATGTTGCTTTTTGCTGTTTTCTCCCTTCTCTGGGTCCCAGACTTCACTATCTCATGGTTACTGAAGTGAAATTTGCCCCTCTGGCCTTCACATCCCTGATCATTCTTACCCATAAGGATGAAATCCAGCGGGGAGCACCTCTGCTCTTTGGCTCCTTGGTCACCTCTGTCGGGAGTATCAGGCTTCTTGCAAGTGTCTGAAGAAAGCCTTGAGAGCTTCCAGGTGGAGCTCTGCATGCCAGCTGCTCCCTCACATAGAGAGCAGCTCTCCTCCTCACCTCCCACGTGTGATGTGTGGGAAGGGAAGCCGTGTCCTGAAGCCTGTGCCACCTTTGGGATCTGCATTATGTTAACAGAAATTGTTTGCTGGGTTTAAGGTAAGATAAATCTTTGTTGTATCCTTAGCAATGTGTCAGTCTGTAAACCTTTAGAAGACAGAAACRAGGCAGTAATTTGGTGGGAAATTTCTGTGTGGAGGGTCTGTCAAGTGTCAGGCATTGGACTGTGCTGTTGGGGAACATGTCAGGCTGGAGGAAGCAATGCTGTGATCTTGGATCAAACAGCAGCAGCTGATACTCTTTCCAGGGGGTGTGTCCTGTGCCAGCTGCCTAGAGTGAGGTCCATGCTGAATCATTCCCAACTAGGAAACTTGCTGCCATTTCAGGGATTCTGGGTCTTGAGCAGCCACAGTCAAGTGCTGTTGTGCTGAAGGTCAGATTTCTAATAAGAATTTGGTTTGGGTGAATGAAAACCCCTATTCCAGGAAACCCTGTTTCCATTTTCTGGTAAAATAGTTGTATTTTTCTGTTCCTGAGGGATGGTGCTTTTGGACCTGCTAGTTGAATTAAAAAGTGCTAACCCTTTCTGCTGGCAAGGATTTCAAACTTTGCTTGAAAGTGAAGTGATTCAAGTATATGTGTGAAATTTGGTTTGTTTTCTGGTTGATAGATAGAAGTAGCTGCAGCTGGCTGCAAGGTCTTTAACAACATCATTCCATTTGGCAGAGTAAATGTACTGTAGTGGAGCAGGAGAAAAACAAGTTTGTTATCTAGTTTCTGCCCTCTTGATGACTTCTGCAGGATTATCATTCCTCACTGTCACCCTAGAATGGCCAGCCAATAAATTTTATTGCAATGATTTAGTAAAATGAAGAAATTGGCAAACACTTCTATTAATCTAACCCTGTATTATCTCTGCTCTCTCACTTTTCCATGGTTCTCTCTTAGAGGCTCCTATAAACTTCTCTAACTGCCATTTTCAAATTCCCTTCAATCCCTAGTGAACAGGTGAAGTGCAGCAGAAGTTACAAATTCCCTTATGGTGGGCTGTAATAAATTTAGTAGTAGCTCCAACACATCCAGAATTAATCTTGGCAGTTTGATCATTGTGCTGTGAGCTTCATCAGCCAGAACACTGCCTCGGTGTCTTTCCTGGAACAGATGATACAAATAAACAGAAAAGGAGTGCAGTTGCTCTAGCAACAAGAATGGTGAGATAATTAACTCTTGTATTTCTGACAAGTTATGAATTGTGCTCTGTACTGAATCTTAAGATGGGCTGTGGGAGCACCAGCTCTTTTGTGTCTATAATATTAGAAATACTTGCCAAGATCCTGAGAAGAGTGAGGAAGGCAGTGAGAGAAGATCTTGGTGGTTGTATGGGGAGGGGTGGAATCCCTGGGGGCAGCTCTGTAGAGTAAACGAGTTCATTAAGGTTGGCAGTTCATTAAGGACAGTGTCTTCCAAACACAAGAGCAGTCCAGGAATGTAGTGAGATTGATTGGGAAGACTCTTGTCTTCATAGGGGTCTTGGGGCTGCTTCCTAGTCCTAGTGCAGTGTAAGGGAGGTAGAAGCAGGTGTGGGCTACAAAGGACGAATCCATAAAAACTGGCCAGACCTGTAGGAATGTTATTTGGAAAGCTAAAGCTCATCTGGAGTTGATGCTTGCAACGGATCAGGGTCAACAAGAAGAGCTTTTATGACTTTCTTAGCAGTAAAAGGGTGAACAAGGTAACAGTGGTCCTGGTGCTGAGGGGGGTGAGTGGCTTTGTAACACATCTGGAGTAGTACAGAGTAGGCTGAAGTGCTCAGTACCTTCTCTGTTTCAGCCTTTTCTAATAAGGTCTCTTAAATCTGTATTCAGGAAGGGTTCAGGGAGGAGAACAGCAACAGTGGGGGATCAGTTGGGAGTTCTAGACCCATGCAAATCCCTAGAGCCAGATGAGCTGCATCTGAGGATGCTGAGAAAGCTGACTGACACCTTTCCAAAGCTGCTGTCTTGCTTTTGGAAGGTCACAGAGAACACAGGATGTGCTTGGAGTAAGGTAGGAGTTTGACTGTGTATATTCGTGTATTTCTGGCTGACAGAGTTGAACAAAGTGGTTGAGGAAAAACACATAAAACATTCTGATAAATGCACTATTTCCAAAGCATTGTTTAAAAGGGGAAAAAATTATAAGCAGCACTGAATTATCTCAGTTATATCTCCATGTACTCTCACTTAGTTTGTTTTTCAGTGTAGAACTGAGCATTGCAGAATTTCAAATAGTTTTGTTTTAAAGGYTCCAAGTTGAAATCTCTTGCTTCTCCTCTGCTTGTTCTTAAGGAATCTGCTTACAGAGAATTGAAATGATGAGTTYGGGGATCTTTATAAAAGCTGCTCTGTATTTTGTGGCTGGTTTCTTCAGATAATTTAGTGCAGGTCTGTTAATCTGCATTTTCCTTCATGCTTAAGGTGACCAGTGTGCAAGTGTTACTGCAGCTGACAAACAGCAATTAAGCCTCCCGTGTCCTAAAAAGGAAGAGTGTGGAACAGGTAGCACAGTGTTACAATGGTTTAATGGCTGGAGTTTCTGGCTATGTTCTAGCTTTATTCTGCTCATAGTTTTCAAGTTCTTTTTCTGGACTTGCAGGTTAAGATCTTTGAGAATCCTCACTGTTAACCCTCAGCAGAAGCTCTCTTCAACCAGTGGAAGAGGAACAAAACAGGTTTTGTTAACTAATGTCTGTAACATTTATAAAAGAAATAGCTTTTGTTTCACTGTAGAAACGTGTTACAATGCTAATTAGAAAATTCACACTATACTTGCTTCTTACAGTGAGAATAGAATGCATACCAGCTCTGCTTCTGAACTATGCACATTTTTTATCTGCTTTCAGCTTCTCTGTGCAACATTCTTTTTTAGCCATCCACTTCGGCAATGTTTTGTCATGCATCATGAGAAAAAGTCCTCAGAATATGTCTTGCATTTCAGGTTGTCCATTGCTAGAGAGATTTGGATTTGTGTGTTTTTTGTTAAGAGCTCCTGTTGTTGGTCTTGGCAGTTATTATTACTACAAATGAGTAATTGTATTTTAACTATTATGTAAAACAAAGGCAGCCAGAAAGCAAGCCAGAATTACAGTTCTGGTAGGGTGATTTTCATAGTTGGACATCTAGAAAATGCTGGTCATGTGTAGGAGGATTGCTGATTCTTCTTTGAAGTTAAATTTTAGATTTTTATTACAGTAACTATTTGTGGGTTAAAAGGGTACGTGGGAAGCATTGCTGTAAGTTTCTGAAACTCCCAAAGTTGAAGATACAATRTGGAGTTTTGAAAGGATAAATATTTTACTGCAACATGTCTTAAAAAAAAAGGGCAACCAAACCAGATCAGCTGTTAATTTGCTAATTCGCTTTAATACCCTGTTGTTAATACCCTGTTGGCAGTCTTTGGGGACAGACAGTCCATTCTCTTCCAAAGATACCAGTGGTAGGAGTTCTCTCCACATTTGCACACAGCGCACATCTTGCACATACAGTGCTTCTGATTAAATTGCTACAGTTTTGAATAAAAAGATACTTTTCCCTCTTCCTTCCCCTTCCCCCTGCCTTTTTTTTAAATTATAGAGGTACTTGCCATGTACATTCTCTCACACTGTCATCTTTGCAGAAGCAGCAGCAGGAGCAGTGGACTATTTCTGACATGCCCGTGCAACAATCAGGAGGAAAGAATAATGTAATATAAATTAGGAACTCTGTGACCAAGAGCTCAAAAATTCAGGAGTCCGACGGTAAATAGGCTGCTASAGTGTTTTTAGTCCTTATCAGCTGCCCAGCTAAGTTTTTACCTTACCTGTCACATCAGTRTGCACTGTTGTCCCAAACTGGAGGCTCATTGGTCATCTATGATTTTTTTTCCATATCTTTATTTATATGTGCATATATAATATATACAAAGAACACATTTAATAAAATGTCTTTAAAAATCACCTTGCTTCAACCTCCATAAAAAAGTTTCTTTGTTGGACAATGCTGAAACCTGTGACATTTGCATGACACAGTAAACAAGACCACCCTTCCTTGATGAACTGCAGTTAGTGATCTTGAAACCTTCTGTGGTTTTGGGGATACATCAACAGCTCTGCTCTGTTCTCCAAATAGACCTGACTGGTTTCTTTTTTCAGAAAGTGAGAAGTCTGGAAGACTGGTTATTTTTGGATGACTGGGTTCAGCRGTGCTCCACGTGCATTTTTCTGCTATGAGATTGTGTATTAGTGCTCATTGTACATAAAGCACTTCTTTCCAGGGGAGTAAGAACCTTCTTTCCCAGAATTTAAAGGCAGAGCCTTTAGCTTTCATTTAATAATTCAACTTCTTGCAATAAGAAAGAGGGATTGATTTCTTTTCTACAGTGATATTTGTTCCTCAGCAGATCCCAGAGATGGTGGTGACTTCTTCCTTCATGCATTCTCCACATTCTCCTCTATGCTCTCATCCCTTGTTGGCATCTGCCTGGAGSGTTCATGTCTGTCTTCTTGCACCCTAAAACATTGTTCAGGAGTRGAGATGTTAATCAAAACCAGCCAGAAACCTTCCTGAAGAGATTTTGTGTTAGGATAGTTGTACACTGCTCTAAGCTCATCTGGAACRGTACCAAACTGAAGTCCATAAATCCAGTTTTGGTGAATGCAAGGTGATGCAAGAGATGTGTGAACTACTTTTTTTTTTATTATTATTATTTCATAGTGTGTGTGCTAATGCAGATCCAAAGTTTGAATATTTTGGTTCTACCCCAGAGACACAAAGCTGTCTGGGACTACTGGGCATGTTCCATGAAAGGAGATGGGAGCTAGTGGGGTAGATGCTGAAAGGAGAAGGCAGTGTATCCTTTCCCATATTTCTGTTTTCTCCTGTGCTTTTCACTCCATCTGTTGATGCTGGAGGGAAAAGGAAAAYCCTCATCTGTTCCATTCACTCTTGTAGGGAGAGGTACTCACGTCATCTCATAGTCAGTGTCCTTGCCTGTCCGGCAGCAGCAGCAATAGGCCACGATCCCAATCACCACAATTGCAGCAACAACTCCCCCAATGATGCCAGCATACAGAGCTATGTTCATGGATGCTGTGTGGGAAGGGAGGAATTAGCAGGGAGAAGGATGTCAAATGGGATTAGCACAATCACAGGACTTCAAACCCCATCACCAGATCTCGCTACCAGATCCAGACTGAATGAAAGCTTCATTTATTAGACTACAACAACTGGAAATAATTSTGTACTGGGTAGTCAATCAGTCTGCGGGAGCAATTAGTTAGCTAGTGCCAGGGAGGAGCCCCTGGATCTGTACAACTGCTTTTCTTTTTCAGTAAGTTAGCTTWGTTTCAGGCATTGCAACTCAGTCCTGTCTGACTCTACACATYGTTTTGGTCATTTTTGAACTAACCCTCTGAGTTGGTGAGCTCCCTACCAGCATGTAAACCAGTGGAGTGGGTCTCCCTTAAAGATGTGCAGAAAGCAGATACCAATATTCCCCTCCATTAATGCTTTGACTCTGAGCTGGRATACTCTCTCTGGTACTTCTCTTCCCCAGCAGCCCCATCTCTTACGTGGCATAACGCTGAGTGTCATGTTGCAAAATTCTGTTCCCACAACGTTTTTTGAAGTGCAGATGTAAAAGCCAGAGGTGTCCGCTGAGATGTTCTTCAGAGTTATTTGTTGCCCTTTTATGAAACACAAATCAGGCCAAAAAAGAAAACAATTAAAGCAGGGAAGCAAGTGGCGACAGCAGCCGTTCACTTCCAGCCCAGGGTGGTTGGAGTGATGAGAGGTTATTACAGCTGATGGTTGCTCTATCTTGCACAGGAGCTGCCATGCTCATCCTTAGGTTTTAGTGTGATTTGTGGGAGGATAAACAGAAATGTGCTGTTTTGATTACAGGGAACATGGTATTTGAACATTCCTTTTAGAAAGAAAGTTGTAGGTGGAGGGTAGAGAAGTGTCTGTGCTTTCAGAAAGCTTTTTTTTTTTTTTGCACTGTTTTTTGAGAAATGTAAGATGCCCAAAGCAGCACCTGGCTTTGAGAGCTGGCCATCTTGATGGCCTTGTTAACTTGATTAACAAGTTAAGATGTTAACAAGATGTCTTGATTAACTTGTTAAACAAGGGAAAGCTCTTCAATCCTTCTGCTATTAGGATTTCAGATACTATAATACTAATTGTTTAGCGGAATGGGGAAAAGTCTTCTACTTTGGGAGAGGTCACACTGGCTGTGTAAATAAATGAAGGCAAAGAACTGCAGTGATTGCATGATTGTGTGGATACTGATGTTTTCAGCCTCACACAGCTCAGAACCACAGGCTGAAGCGTAGCTCTGTCTGCTCAGACAGTCAGTTTTTGTTTGTTACATCTTCAGCTGATATTGATACGTGTAGTCCATGCTTTTTGCTTGTGAGAAAAGTCCAGATCCCTGCTCTGAAAGCAAAAGGCTGAGTACTTTTAAATTACTTTCCTGTTTTACCTAAGAGCTCATTTTTTTTTTCTGTTTAGTCTCTGCTGGCACCTAGTGCCAGACAGTAGAAGAGCATRCAAACTGAGAAATGACCGACTGCATGCTTGATTTTGTATTGTTATTTTCTTTTAGTGTCTACATACTCCTGT
>NW_026623253.1:3044739-3059078 GCF_030028575.1 Malurus melanocephalus
CCCCCCCCCTTTGTGTGTGTGTGATGTTTGTAGTTCTCAAAGTCTCAGTCTGAAACTGGAATTTAAACCTCCTATTAAATCAAAACTAACTGAGTGAGTGAAATGGGGAAAAATGTGGGTCAGGTACTATCTGCTTTGGAGTGTCTCCTGAGGGGGTTCTGCACATTTTGCAAGCAGTGGGACTTGCTTAGCACAGAACGAAATCGTCTGTGTGGCAGGAGGGCATCCAGCCAGCCTGAGACACAAGGGGACAGTCGGCACATTGCTTGGCTATGGGTGCTCTGATGAAAGCAGAAATGAAGTGGGAACGGGTCCGCAGAGACTCCTGTCCCAGGGAAGAACAGGGTGACAGCAGAAGCTGCTGCTGTGACAAGTCCCGCTGTGCTCAGGGCTGTGTGTGATGCGCTGGCACCACGTAGTGGCCAGAAATGAATAAAGTTCCTGCCCCTGTGGTACTTTGTCCTTTGCATATTTTATGCAAGAGTCGGCTCCTGAGTGTAGAATATCCTTTGGAGTCTCATCATATTTCATTTACTTCCCTTAAACCAGGAAGGGAGATAYAGATACTCAGTCTTCCTGAAGCTGGACAGGCCAGGAAAAAACAAAGTTGTTAAAAGAAATAAATCTAAGTCCTCTGTCACTGCTACACTTAAAAGAGTGTTAAACCCTGTATTAATAGTTCTGTGAGGRGTTCTGTTGTGGAAATTAATTTTCTTTTCCTTTCCAGATTCTGACATAAAATAAAAGCAAATAAAATATTTGGGCCTGGGTGTSAGCCTTAAAGAACCAGAAGTCTCTTTTATGCTCAATGCAGGAATGGCGTAACTTTCTCATACCCCCTTCCTCTAAGTGAGGCGTCATCTCTGGAAGGAAGCTTCCAAGGCCATTTTTTGTTTCCTTCAGTTTAGAAAGAGATCTGCTCATTGTCAAGCAAGCTGGGATGTAAAGACAGTCAGAAAACTTGATGTTGTTCTCATGTTATGCCCCCCTTACTCCCAGCAACTGAGAAATAATTATTTCTGGCTGCTTCCAGAGCGATGCAGCTTTCTTACCAGGGGAGAGCTGAAGTTAAAAGCTTTCTGACCATTCTTACTAAAAGTAAGAGTCCTTTACTTGCTGCTAAGTTACTCATGAGCACACCTTGTATCCAAAGGACAACTTTTCAAAATCCTGTTCAGAGAACATCCTATAAAGAGCCTTAAGACTGTTTTTGCATTTGCATTTTAAAATAATTCCAGCCCTCATCTGCAGAGAGCTTATAGACTTGATGTCTTTGAATTCCCCTTACCTTCTGGGTTTGGTAGCACACGGGGCTCGTTTTGTATGTTGAAGCTTTCCCAGGTATATTTTGGCTTTGGGGAGCCCTCGTGAGAAACGCAGGTTAGATTGATTGTCTGTCCATATTGTGGTGTTCCCAGAATCTTACATTCAGGCTTTGATGGTGCRACTGAAGGAGGATAAAAGGAAGTAATTGTATTAATAAGAAGTAATTTCTTGTTTCAGGCCATCTGCACCTGTGGTTTTTATTCTTGCAAACAGAGGCTGGTCTTGCACCTGCCACTKTCTTCTTAAAGCAACTCGAGTGAATTTGTATCTAATTTGTTTCTCCTTTTTTGGGGAAAACCAAGAAGGAGTTGCAAGATGCTTTTTAGGATATGTCTAATAGTGTTAGGTCACCCATCCTTTGATAACTGAAGTATGACAAGCCACAGGAGAGATGAGGAAAGCCCTGTAATGAGGCCTATAGTGAGCCATATAACTCTGGGTGTCTGAGCAAGTTGTGTGCTCTTTGCCTCCCAGTGTCCTTCCATAGGYGTAGGAAAAGACCAGAGGTGGAAGTGTGGATGACAACTTCTTTTTACTATTAGAAAATCTGTTGTTTAAACCAATGTGGACATTAGAGGAAGGCTTGCTGTGTCTAACAGGGGTGTGGCATTGCCTCTGTCACCTTACCGAGAACGAAGAGGTCCAGGAACGCAGTCTCGCGGGGGGGATCGTTCCGGAGGCGGACGCTGCAGGCGTATGTCCCGTTATCCTCCATTGTCACAGCACTGATGGTGATGCTGATGTCCCCGCTGTCGACATTGCCACTGAACTGGATACGGTGGTCGTAGCCCTCCCCATACTGCACCAGTCCATCAAAATACCTCGTCACAGCATCACTCTGGTAGAGAGGGAGGGAACAGGATCAGTCTTGGTTTCTTTTGTGTTAGTCTGCATCACAACTCAATGAATCAGCCTACTCTTAAGCATGGAAAAGATGGTCTTAAACTGCACCAGTTTGAGAAAAAGCCRAGAAAAACATAGAAATTCAAAAGTATCTCTGTTTCCATCTGKAATCCCCTTCTCACAGCTTACCTGAAATCGGAGACAACTGATTTCATTTGCTGGGTCTTATTCAGCTTTCCTCTCCATGAGGGCAGGACAACTTGTCTGAGATCCATGTCAGGACCCACGTCAGTCAAATTGCCCTATGATTACACAAACTCTCCCAGCAAGGATCTCCAGAGAAGAAGCCCTTGGCAGCTCCTCAAGGGGATCTCCAAAGGCTGTTTCTCCTTTCACTAATTACCACAAAGTCAAGGAGAAGTGTAGAAGTCTCTCTACTTTCAAATATTCCAAATGGCTGTAGGACACTTCAAGAATCTCTTCATGTACTMTTATCATCAACTTAAAACTTTATATAGAATCAAAGAGATGCCTATATAAAAATGTATATGTATAACACRCATCTTTTTAGAAAGTATGTGAGTGTTTAATGTATTTAAATGGATGTAAACGCCACAGTACATACAGTGATGTAACCTCAGTACACATTGTAAGACCAAGAGAGAGGAAAAAGAAGGGTGGGTGCTTGCCTAATATCATGCAATAGGTTTGGGATAAATTGAATCTAAAATCAGCATTTCTGTTTGACAATTCTGGGATTAAAAAAAGTCTGGAAGAAATCTTAATTTTCTCACATCCATTCCCATCCACAGTCCAGCTTCCATCTCCCACCTCCCTCTTGGATGCCCTCTCATCTGTTTCTTTATGCAGCTCAATTTACCTTGCTATTGATTTTCTTCCAGACAACCAGGTCTCCTCTGTCAACAACTGAGTTTGTTCTAAAATTACATCCCAGGGTAGCGTCTTTTCCTCTTGCCACCTGGATTTGCCTGGCAGGTGCTTCCACAGTGAGCGCATGAGCAGACACTAGAACTACGAAAAGAATAAATTCTTCACTCAGCAAAAATAACAATACCTGGATTCCATGTGAGTCTCTTTGGCTTTCTTACCTACCACAATAACCCCACATTCCCTGTCATCCAGGACATTCACCACAGAGCAAGAGGGCACATGTGCTGGGGCAGATTTGCTCTAGGAAGCTGCTGCACAGAATGGCTTGGAGCTAAATTCTGCCTTCTATTCCTTGCTTCCCTCTTCCTCACCTAGACATACACTGCCCTGCCATGGAGTTTAGAAAGTTGCTTTATTTTTTCCTGAGCCCTCCTCCAGTGTGACTGACATCCTTTGACACTTCAAAATGTACAGAGGGAGACAGATAAACAGATACAACTGCATCAGCAGTCTTAAGGATTCAGGCTAAACTAACAAACTGATATTGTCAAATTTCAAGGATGAGGAAAACTGTCAAATAACTTGCCTCAATCCAAATCCATAGAAAAGTGATGTTTTGTGCTAGGGAATCAAAACCTGTTCATGTTTTTCATCCCTGAAAACAGAAAAACCTAGAAAAGCAAAGAGTGATTGAAAGAAACAGGGAAAGAATAGCTCGTAGTTTCTAAAAAAATGAGTAAGTTTGTAGGCACCTTTCTCCAAGAACTCCAGCTCCTGCCTTTGGAGCACAGGAATAGCTGCGAGTTGAATAAAACAGAAATGCCTCTGTGCCCTGGGGAAGTGCGCAGGGCAGGTGTTTCTTTTACATTGAATTCCCTCTAACTTGCTCTTAATTCATCATGTCTGAGCATTGCCTGGTGGGCAGGTCTTTGTTATTCTAAGAACTGAGGTGGACATTTATGTCCACCCTAGAAGGCCATAGATGATCTTCATGCCTGTGGGAATCTATGGTTAAAAACACCTGCTTTCTYCTAAGTTTGTGTGCGTTCTGTGTTTCTGTTTGTTGGTTTAAGCTTTTGGTTTTGTTTCTKTTTTTTTAACGGCACCAAATGGAATAATTTGGCAAAATTGTAAATGGCAAGGAAGGAAGTGCTGCTCAGAGGTGCTCCTATGGCAAAGAGGAGGCAAGCTTTCCCCATGAAGGACATGCTCCATGTGGTGGTGAAGGTTTGTGTCTGAAAGTTGGGTGACTGTTCCCTGGAGAGCATTTGTCTGAAAAGCTGCCATCTAGCAACCTTGGGGTCCTCATTCTGCCRTATCTTTGTCCCGGTTAGATCTATAAGGAAGTATAATGTATAAAGGAGAAAGAATGTCTATAGATTCCACCTYGAGTTGGAAACTGTTTGTGAATACCTACTTCTTTTAGACAGGAAAAGCCCACAGCCACTTGCACAAGGTCAGTAAGAGAAAACTGTTGGCAAGTTGAGCACTGCCAGATCCTTGACAAGCAGTTGAACAACAGTGTCCCTTAGAAAATAGTACCATAGGGACCCAAAAGATCATGTTGTTACTGCACTAAGAACCTGTGGCAACAGTTCAGGTAATTACACAGGGTGCCATGGGACAGTTGGCACAGGGATCTGCTTTTAGCCTAAATTCTCATCTGTTTGCATGCCCTGCCCCATGACAGAGTTGTTCTGTGGGCTCAAACAGTTCATTAGTCAGGTGTGCTTYCACCTCTTCCTCTGTGACATGGCAGGGGTGGCTTCTGTTCTCTCAGGAATTATTTCATTTACAACTGCTGACAGTTAYGAGAAGGAAACCAGGGCAAAGTATTTCTAACATGCTTTTATTGCAGCCACTCCCAGATCTTACCCTGCTCTGGAGCACCCAGGGCGAGGCCCATGTTTGCATAGCCCTGGGGCTCTTTCTCATTGCTGTTTCCATATGCCCTCCCATATGAGACACCTGTGAAAGCTTTCTCCTTGCTTRTTGTGACTGGATAGAGATGCTTTCTTGCACTTAGAGTGAAAAGCATCAATGTGTGTATTAGGAGATGGAACAAAACCCATTTCCTGATCTTTTTGTCACTCAGAAACTGGTTCTACTGGGCTAGGGTTCACTGACAGGTCTTTAATGCCCTGAGGAAGAAGGGACTACCCAACCCTAAGACTTCTTTTCCTTTTTCCAATCAGATGAGTCAAATCCTCCAATAAATGAGGTCTTTCTTTTCTTCCAAACATGTTTTTGGTGCAGAGTTGGGGAGCAGATGAACCAGACACTGCRTGTGAGAGGCACAGCCTGTAACACACTTATTAATCTGTTGCTGTCACCCTCATGTCCCACTGCTTTTGGTGCTCTTCCGTTTGTCACCCACATACCTTTCTGCGTCCCAGAAAAAGCTTCCCTTTCTCAGGGTAGCTGCAAGGTTTCATTCTGAGATGTTACTCACTCAGGCTGATTTCTTCCTACTTCTCACCATGTTTCACTTCATTGTTAGCATGTTTAAAAATTGTGGTTTATTCTTCAAAGGTTGGGGTTTTTTTTCCAGAGGCAAAACAGAATCTATTCAAAATATGGCTGAAGGGAGGAGAATCCAATTCTGAAAGAATTCCAGAAAAGGAGGGAGTACAAATAACCTACAGACTACTAGAGAGACAATGTCACCTAGATTTAAGTCCTAGGATTACTGTTCTGTATGTTATCATGTTTATAGCATTTTAAGAAATTGAGAAAGGTTTTATCTCCCTTTGCTCAACTTAGAGATTTGTACTTGTACAAAGGAGGAAGAAAATTGAAGTCACATTTCTGCTTTCGCTTTCATTACTAGTGTTAACAGACTGAAAGGCAATTAATACAATTAGAGGAAATATATTGTTTGCTGAAAAAAATGAGATTCTGATCAAGCAAAAAAAAGAGCTTCATCCTACATACACATTTCTGCTCTGAAATGTTCCCCATACTTAATTTGCACAGCATAAAAAGTGAGAATAATGAAAAACAAGAGTGAAAACCAATGGCATTGCACAATTTGCATAATGATCAAACTATGGCCCAAGTCACATTAGTTGYGTATGAAGCCCATACACTTTTTCTGATTACTTTTAACTTTGTGAATTTCCTTTTTGTGGGTCTTTTTGTTAAAGTTATGTTTTCAGGAATTTCACTGAAAAAAACCCAAGCAATTCCTATGTGTGTAGCTTGGTCTGAAGCATGGAATAAGGCATTGATATGAGMAGATGAGACAGGATAAAAAACAGTRGAATTGAGACTTCCAGAGGAGGAAGTTCCTTCTTCAGAGATAAATACTGTATTTAACAGAAACCCATAAAACTGTTTTTTAAAAAAATATTTTCCAGCTTCATGAAGAATAGCATTTTTCCCCCCACTCCTAACACTGCCTTGCAGCTCTAGGAGATGGCTCTGTGTCTGGACGTKCAGCACAGAGATGGTACACACACTTTCCTGGCCATGAACACAGAGGAACCTTCCCTAAACAAAAAAAAGTGGACACACGAAGCACTCGAGTCCTTGTGCTTTGTAGTGCTGTTTACTTACACCCAACCCTTGAGGACATAACCAAATTAGTACTCACTTGCGCTGAAAATGAACAGCCCAAATCYTTTCATTGCCGTCCCCCTCATCACTCCTTTGTTTCACCTCAAGGTGCTCTTCCTTGTAATCTCCAGGTGGCTCGGTAGGTAATTGGTTTTTGCTGAAAGGCTGCTTTGCAGTGGCAGGACAGGTTCACTTCTCAGCCTCTTTTAAGGTGCTTGCGCCGCAGCTTGCCACTCCCCTCCCAGCCAGAATGACAAGCCAMATCACCAGTAGGCTTTGACATCACTTGCTGCTCTCTGTAAACTCATGAACTCCTTCCCCAGTTGTGAACTTTCCCCCACAATTAAATGGCCTTTCCCARTTTCCCCCAATGCGCAGGTGCATGAAACAAGGGAAGGGTGCRGTGGGGCTGGGAGCCGAGTGTGCAGTACAACCGAGATCATGCATGTGATGACAGGGAACCAGGGGAGGATAAGCCTCAATTTTCTCCAATACTTATTAAGGAACAGAGTTAAAAAGGTATTAAGACAGCAGCCCACAACCAGGCTTTAAGGAACTGAGGGGCCTAATTCCATTTACTTTAAATATTCATAAGAATATGTAATTTATGGGAATTTGATGACTAATGGATTGTCTAAATATAAGTGAGATGCATCTCAACCAAGTTCTTACTCTCTTAAGCCTACTGTTCACTGCCAGTGTGTGGTTGTGGTTTGCACAACAGCCACAGGTACCAAAGGCACTTCTCCCTCTCTGCTGCAAAAGGCTGTTGGATAACCCAGCCCATGGCTTGCAGCATGCTGGTGACATGTCTGTTGAGGCACAGGCACTGCAAGGCCAGCACTGCTCATGTGTTCTGGACATGGAAGGCACAAATAACTGCTGCTATAATTGACTGRAGAGTAAAAGGGGGACTGATGGCAGCCAAAGCAAACATTTAACTGAAGACAGTGTGTCTTCTAAACTCTTCACTGCCACCGGGCAGCAAGAGATGTTTCCATGTGGGATAGTCATCTATGCTCTATTTCTAGCTATTTGAGGGACAAAGTCATGCTTAGGGTGTGAATGATACTTCAGGCATCTTAGATGGGGACATCATGTTCTTAGACACCATTTTCAGATTAAATAGTCATACAATGCAGTATATTATTGATTAATTTTGTTGTGATTTTTGAAGGAAGCTTCTTCAAAAGTGGTTGTCTACACTAGAATATCTGTGTTTAGCCCAGTAAAGCACATCTGTATCTTGCTCTTGTGCTGTCCTCATACTTGTGTGGTAAATCTGCCAAAAGCCTGAAGATTTGCGTTTTGGTCTATGTGGCAGTTGTTCAAAATACCTCCAAGACAATGAAACTTGGAATGACTGGAAATCCAATCCCTCTGACAGAAAGGACCATTTATCTGTGCTTGATGCACAATCTCAGTTCTCTTACAACTGTTAGCGCAAGGCACATAAGCACATAAGGGTACAAAAATTTTATTCTTTGGAAATCTTCCAAATGAGGACAGCCAGTAGAAAAAAATCATCCTGTCTTCTTTGTCTCAGCTTTGACTGGCTGCAGGCATTAGGAGATGGCAAGGACCCTGCAAAGAGAAGGAGAGACATTTTCCAAAAACAGCTTGTTAACTAACCTCAAAATGTTAACTGTAAATTACTTAAGATGTAAACAAAGCTGGAGCAAGGTCAGTAGTCTTCCTTTTCTTTGGAGCCCACATGGATGAGGTTCCTCACAAGGGTGAGTTTATTCAAGGTTTGCATCCTTTCAAGGCTTTAAGATCTTTGTGACTTTATCCCACATCCTCCAGGGAGAGACGTGTAGGATCTTTACTCTAGCTTCCAGACTTGATTTTGTTCCCAGTTAATATTTTGAGTCTGATGAACAGAGGTAGTGGCAGAAATGGTAGATAGCAGAAATGCTATCACTGTACACCATCTGCCCACACTTTCTGTGTTAATTCTCAGTTCTTCACAAAAAAAGTTCCACCAAAGGAAGTTAGTAAAGTGCAGAGACTATAACCAACTTGGTCAACTTACTGCTTTCTTCACAAGATCATTTATACAACCTGTCTTTCCTCTCTTCTTCCCAGTAACTTCAAAACCCACTTGACCAGTTAAATTTGATGGACAGATGGTAATCTTAAAGATGGGAAGTTCTATCAGTCTCATAAAAATCAGCAATCACAATCAGTTGGGATAAGAGAGAAATCTAAATTAATAGTAGTTCTTAGGCATTAATAATTGTCTTCCATTCCAAGAATTTGTGGTTTCACAACCGATGCAGCCGCGATAGCTCTTATCTTTTGTGCAGCCAGGCAGATAGAGAAATACGGTAGAGTGAATGGTCCCAGGGACTGCTTCATCTCATGTTGGTGTGGAAGTGATTCACTGGTGGGAAGATTTTTACCCTGCCTCTATCAGCCACTCCATTCCATCACAAGTAAATACGTTGGCACTGGGATGGGTTATATTTTGTTGTTTTGAACACTTGGCTAAGACTGGTGTCCTAGGTAACATGAAGAGCATATGCCTCAACACCTGACACTTATATATAGCTGATATTAAGATTCTTGTTYAGATGCTCTATATTTATTGGTTTTGTTAGTTATTTAGGCCTAGATTGGAAAAGGTGTTGAGGCACTTTTATCCTGTCATTTTTCCCYGACAGTTCTCATTGGGGTCTCAGGAGCAATGTGGGCAATTTTAAGTGATTTTGTATTTGTTTCTGGCTTGATTTTCTTTCCCTGTCTAGCATAAGCTGCTAAAACTCACAAGCAATGGCACCACAGCTAAAGGAGCTGCCATAGGTACTGGCAACACTGCCAAAACTTTGCATATCAGCTTCTTCACCCCTCACCTGTRGGCAATGCAAACCCTTGAGGTCTTTTTTTTTTTTTGCTGATGGCTGCAGCTCTGGGGAATCTTTTTGCTGATATGTAGGATTTTTAGGGGATGTTATTAGTCATTAACATGAAAAGCTTTAATATGAAACCAGGGGTGACTTCATTGTGTCGCCAAAAATGCACGCTCTGATAAGGTTTGTSCATAAAAGCCAATGAGAAATGTGAATAGGTAGTATGGTGCTAACACTATAAATCTTTGTAACTCCTGCCAGTTAAGAGAAAGAGGAACCTTACATCAAGATCCCACCTAAGAGGACAGCACCTGGCCATGTGCAGTTCAGCTTCATCGATGAATGAATACATTAATCACAGTGACAGATGCCCAACACTCACAGCTCTTTTTGCTAAGTTTGCACATGCAAACTGTGATTAGCAAAGATTTCTGTCATCTTTGCCTCTGCTCTGTATGGCTACCTTRATCCCAAACCCCAACAACTTGTAGCCAGCAATGAGGAGGAGCTGCCAGTCTGCCTGCGCTGAGTGTTCTCCACAAGTGTGCAACCTACGGGATGCTCTCAGCATCTCTACATCTGAGGGGTTGCAAAGGGCAGGGCAGGGCCTTCACCATCCTCTGCTGCACTTGCATTCTAGGGATTCACAAATAGGATTTTCAGWAGTACTTCAGTGACTTAAAAGCATCTGTTCTTATTGGATACCAATGGAATATGCACTCCAACATTTAGGTCCTTTGAAAGCTCYGTTCTCCAGGATAAGACAGTCTATAAGCAAACATCTTTAGATCACTTCTTACCACAATTAGCAGTAATTAACAAGAACAYGTGTCACTGCATTGCAGAAGCAGCTAGAAATTGCCTTGTCATGATCCGGCATGAGCAGGATCCACACAATTCATCCGGGTTTTGTGCATGRAACTGTTAGGATCTCTTCAAGCCAGTAATCAGCCATCCCTTTCTCCTCTTGCTGTGACACACAAGATTSAATATACCACTTTCTCTTTTCCCTACTTGCTCACCCCTGTACCTGGATTGACACAAGTCTGGGCTGTGARCACACCAAGACTTGAGTGGCTGTGTTACAGCTCTTCCCTGCCATGACATGGCATCCCTACAGACACAGCTTCCATTCCCAAGTTGGGATGCAGAATTCAAGCAAGAAGGAGAGGGTTGTGCAGGCCCTGCCCACTATGATGCAGCACCAAAGGTTTCTGTGGTATGAGATAGGTGAGTTTCCTTTTCCACTTCCTTTCTTTTTTGCTTGTTTGTTTGCAACGGGAATCAATAGTGGGATGTTTTGCATGACTCACAACTGGAGCAGCCAGTACAGATGAACAGCACTCAGACATTCATCTGGTTCTGGCCCGGGCCGGCCTGGTCCATGAGCTTTGCTGGGGAGTCAAGAGATGGGAACTAGAAGTTTCCTGTTTGGAATGACATCATAGAAGACAGTGCAGCTTAGTCCTAGCTCTTCCAAGAACAAAAAACAGCTTACATCATGCAACCACAGAACCACAGAATCATTTGGGTCCTAAGGGACCTTTAAAGATCATTTAGTTCAATTTCCTTGCCTCAAGCAGGAACATTTTTCACCAGACCAGGTTGCTGAAAACCCCACTCAARCTGGCCTTGGACACTTGAGTGATGGGRCATCCACAACTTCTCTGGGCAATCTGGATGGCTTCACCATCCTCATAGTAAAGAAGTTCTTCCTTTTATTTAATCTAAATCTACCCTCTTAGTKTAAATTCATTGCCCTTTGTCCCATCACTAGAGACCCCGGTAAAAACTCCTTCTAAGATGCCCTTAAATTACTGAAAGGCTGCAATAATATCTCCCTAGAGCCTTCTCCACGATTAACAGACCCAAGCCTCTCAGACGCTTCCATAMAAATGTTCCAGCCTTCTGATCATTTTTGGCCCTTCTCTGGACCTGCTCCAAGGGGTTTGTGTTTTGTGCTAGGTCTCCAGAGCTGAATGCCATACTCCAGGTGGGGTTTCACGGGAGCAGAGTGGAACAATCACCTCCCCTGACCTGCTGGTCAAACTTCTGATGCAGCCCAGCATAYGGTTGGCTTTATGGACTGCRCGTGCAGCTGGCTCACACCCAGATGTTCATCCACCAGTACTCCCAAGTCCCTCTCCTCCACACTGTTCTGAACCCATTCATCCCCAGCCTGTAGTGATACTGAGGATTGCCCTGACCCCGATGTAGGACCTTGCACTTGGCCATGCTGAATTTCATGAAGTTCACATGGGCCCACTCCACTTTCTATGTGGCATCCCTACCCCTACTGAATCCAATGCAACACTCAGACTAGTGTCATTGGCAGAATTCCTGAGTGTGACTCAGTCTCACTGTGTCATTTCTAAAGATATTGAACACTACTGGGCCCAGTACAGGACCCTGAGGGACACCACTTGGTGACAATCCCCATTTGGATGCTGAGCCATTGACTGTAACTGGATCCCATCAGCCACTTGTTTATCCATCAAATAAAATCCATCTCTCTCCATATGAGAGGTAAGAGTGTTGTGTAGGACCATGCCAAAGTCATTACAGAAGTCTAGGTAGTTGATAGGTACCTTACGTTCCCTCAGGTTGGAGTGTTTCATCCTGCACTGCATTTCCCAGGATATCAGAGGTCATAGCAGCATTTCAGTTTGTGCCTGGTGGGATCCCCCTTGCCTGGAGGCTCTCTGCAGGCAGAGGTCCAGCCTCACTGGCTCTGGACTCTTTGCTGTAACTGAGAAATGTCAGAGGATCCAGCCCACAGCASGGAAGGAGTTAAGTGCTTGACCAGCTGCTGTCTGTGAGGCATTGAATTCCTTCCCCGTGCAATCCAGCAGCCAGTGTCAGGACAGCTATATTTAGAAAGCTGATAAAGGTTTGGTGCCAACAGTTGTCCTGCCCCTCGATGAAGAAGCTGAAGAGAGAGCAAGAGGGGGGCAGCTGATTGCTTTCCCCCCCAGTACCACTCCTTGCTGTCTTCTGTGGACTCCTTTGCTGTGCCTCCAGCAGGAACCCCCAGTGGAGCCGTCCAGGCACAGGGGTAAGTTCCCTTTCCTTGCTCCCCAGCGTCCCTGCTCTCTGCCCTGTGAGGGACCACATGGCTACAGTCCTCCAGCCTGAGCCTGGCTGCCGGGGCCCTGGGAACTGCCACCGCCTCTTGTGGCACTGAGGCGAGTCCCTCTGCCTGGTCCAGGGGAAATGTCAGTTACTCTGTTTCCATGCTCCTAACTGGGCGATGGCCCCCTCGCTCTCCCATGCCCAGGGTGAGAGCAGCAGATTCCACACAAAGGATTACAAGGACAAAGTCCCAAGCCTTATAGYATTTCGGTTTTCAGCTTTAGGAGTGTTTCATTTTGGGGAGGCAAGGTCTCATGTTTCTTGCCCCAACCCTCCTTYCAGCCCGGCTTTGGCTGTGTATAGCTCCTTCCAGCCACCACACGCRGTCAGGGGAGTATAGAGTTTCTGCCCTGCCACCCCTTCCTTCCTGGCCTTCCTGCACCTTACTCACAGGCAAAAGAGCATTGGCACTCGCTGGCCAGCAGCCAGGGAGCTGGATGAGGCCCTGGGAATGGCAGGTGCCCTGCTAGAGGAGCCAACGTAGCTCTTGTGGAAAGGGCTCCTCACAGGAGCAAAATGTGGGAGCCCCTTCTGCTGCACCTCCCTGCCACTTATGCCCCACAGCTGGGGAATGGCCTCCCATGCAGACCTGGGTAATGACTCTTCCTCCTGCCCTGTTCCCCTTACAGTGGATTCCCTGGCAGCCGCCATGGCCAGCAGCAGAGATTCAGACAGCGAGCCGGCAGTGCCCGAGGAAGAGGAGGAGGAGGGCCCGGATGTGAAGGCTGTGCAGGCCCATTACCTGCGCAGTCCCTCGCCCAGCCGGTGAGTCCACAGGCACTGCCATGGCCTCCTGGCAGAACCTGGGAGGTACTGCCCTTCCCTGCTCTTCCCTTCCTTCCTCTGCTGGCACYTGGGCCAAGCTGAGTCCAGGGATTCCCTGCCCCGCCTGAGGTGSGGTCAGTGTGCCAGCATGGAGAGAGCCTGCAGAGACAGGGCTTCTGCACTAATTAATCCACCCTGCTGCGAGAGTACATGGCGGGAATAAATAGCAGTAAGAATTACTGTGGGCTCATGTTGTCCCTCTTACCTGTCTCACCTTCTCTGAAACTTCAGATCCAATTTCATCTCTTCCCAAATTCAGCTTCGCCTTTATGCCCATTATTAGGACTTGTGGAATTTTTTTTTATGTTGATATTAGGCTTTGCCAGCCCCAGAAAGACCAAGGGTCTTGGGATTTGGGTTTGATTCAGAACCAACTTTAGCTACACGCTTCGGGCACTGAATAGGAGACTGTCACCGCACAACCAGAAATTGAGTTACSTCAAGCAAAACAAGCATGATTAGGTGTGTTTTCTCCTAATACAAGGAAAAATACACCCCTTTGTTCTCTTTTCCTAAAGCAAAATGCTCTGCAGGCTTTCTGTACCCTTTGAGATGCTTTAGCTGATAGCAAGGAACAGGGATCGAGTTTGAAAAGAGCCTGCCCCGGTGGCCCTCAGCAAGTAGGAGGTTATGAAATGTTTCCTGCTACCTGTGGGACACTGCAGAAAAAATAGGATGGAATACTTATTTCATTTAACCACGTGTATTTCAAATTTGTCTAGGAAGATCACTGAGCTCACATAAAATAAAATCAGGCATTAAATTGTAAATTTTTGTAAAATTACATATTGAGCACTCTGCTACAGCTCATCAGTCACTCAAAATAAACAGAAACATCTCTGCAGTTAATTTCCCTTCCCTTCCCTTCCCTTCCCTTCCCTTCCCTTCCCTTCCCTTCCCTTCCCTTCCCTT